>NW_026453753.1:0-90899 GCF_943734755.1 Anopheles moucheti
CTATGAAGTTCCACCAGGAATGAGTTTTCATACAAAAAACTGTCTATTTCAACTTAATTCGTCCATCCAAAACGAACTTTGTACTTTGCTATGAAGTTCCACCAGGAATGAGTTTTTCATGCAAAAACTGTCTATTTCAACTAACTTTGTCCATCCAAAACGAACTTTGTACTTTGCTATGAAGTTCCACCAGGAATGAGTTTTCATGCAAAAACTGTCTATTTCAACTTAATTCGTCCATCTGATTCGAACTTTGTACTTTGCTATGAAGTTCCACCAGGAATGAGTTTTCATGCAAAAACTGTCTATTTCAACTTAATTCGTCCATCTGATTCGAACTTTGTACTTTGCTATGAAGTTCCACCAGGAATGAGTTTTCATACAAAAACTGTCTATTTCAACTTAATTCGTCCATCCAAAACGAACTTTGTACTTTGCTATGAAGTTCCACCAGGAATGAGTTTTCATGCAAAAACTGTCTATTTCAACTAACTTTGTCCATCCAAAACGAACTTTGTACTTTGCTATGAAGTTCCACCAGGAATGAGTTTTCATGCAAAAACTGTCTATTTCAACGAACTTTGTTCATCTGATTCGAACTTTGTACTTTGCTATGAAGTTCCACCAGGAATGAGTTTTCATACAAAAACTGTCTATTTCAACTTAATTCGTCCATCCAAAACGAACTTTGTACTTTGCTATGAAGTTCCACCAGGAATGAGTTTTCATGCAAAAACTGTCTATTTCAACTAAATTGATCCATCCAAAACGAACTTTGTACTTTGCTATGAAGTTCCACCAGGAATGAGTTTTCATGCAAAAACTGTCTATTTCAACTAAATTGATCCATCCAAAACGAACTTTGTACTTTGCTATGAAGTTCCACCAGGAATGAGTTTTCATGCAAAAACTGTCTATTTCAACTAAATTGATCCATCCAAAACGAACTTTGTACTTTGCTATGAAGTTCCACCAAGAATGAGTTTTCATGCAAAAACTGTCTATTTCAACTAAATTGATCCATCCAAAACGAACTTTGTACTTTGCTATGAAGTTCCACCAGGAATGAGTTTTCATGCAAAAACTGTCTATTTCAACTAAATTGATCCATCCAAAACGAACTTTGTACTTTGCTATGAAGTTCCACCAGGAATGAGTTTTCATGCAAAAACTGTCTATTTCAACTAACTTTGTCCATCTAAAACGAACTTTGTACTTTGCTATGAAGTTCTACCAGGAATGAGTTTTCATGCAAAAACTGTCTATTTCAACTAAATTGATCCATCCAAAACGAACTTTGTACTTTGCTATGAAGTTCCACCAGGAATGAGTTTTCATGCAAAAACTGTCTATTTCAACTAACTTTGTCCATCCAAAACGAACTTTGTACTTTGCTATGAAGTTCCACCAGGAATGAGTTTTCATGCAAAAAACTGTCTATTTCAACTAACTTTGTCCATCTGATTCGAACTTTGTACTTTGCTATGAAGTTCCACCAGGAATGAGTTTTCATGCAAAAACTGTCTATTTCAACTAACTTTGTCCATCCAAAACGAACTTTGTACTTTGCTATGAAGTTCCACCAGGAATGAGTTTTCATGCAAAAACTGTCTATTTCAACTAACTTTGTCCATCCAAAACGAACTTTGTACTTTGCTATGAAGTTCCACCAGGAATGAGTTTTCATGCAAAAACTGTCTATTTCAACTAACTTTGTCCATCTGATTCGAACTTTGTACTTTGCTATGAAGTTCCACCAGGAATGAGTTTTCATGCAAAAACTGTCTATTTCAACTAACTTTGTCCATCCAAAACGAACTTTGTACTTTGCGATGAAGTTCCACCAGGAATGAGTTTTCATACAAAAACTGTCTATTTCAACTTAATTCGTCCATCCAAAACGAACTTTGTACTTTGCTATGAAGTTCCACCAGGAATGAGTTTTCATGCAAAAACTGTCTATTTCAACTAACTTTGTCCATCCAAAACGAACTTTGTACTTTGCTATGAAGTTCCACCAGGAATGAGTTTTCATGCAAAAACTGTCTATTTCAACTAACTTTGTCCATCTGATTCGAACTTTGTACTTTGCTATGAAGTTCCACCAGGAATGAGTTTTCATGCAAAAACTGTCTATTTCAACTAACTTTGTCCATCCAAAACGAACTTTGTACTTTGCGATGAAGTTCCACCAGGAATGAGTTTTCATACAAAAACTGTCTATTTCAACTTAATTCGTCCATCCAAAACGAACTTTGTACTTTGCTATGAAGTTCCACCAGGAATGAGTTTTCATGCAAAAACTGTCTATTTCAACTAACTTTGTCCATCTGATTCGAACTTTGTACTTTGCTATGAAGTTCCACCAGGAATGAGTTTTCATACAAAAACTGTCTATTTCAACTTAATTCGTCCATCCAAAACGAACTTTGTACTTTGCTATGAAGTTCCACCAGGAATGAGTTTTCATGCAAAAACTGTCTATTTCAACTAAATTGATCCATCCAAAACGAACTTTGTACTTTGCTATGAAGTTCCACCAGGAATGAGTTTTCATGCAAAAACTGTCTATTTCAACTAACTTTGTCCATCCAAAACGAACTTTGTACTTTGCTATGAAGTTCCACCAGGAATGAGTTTTCATGCAAAAACTGTCTATTTCAACTAACTTTGTCCATCCAAAACGAACTTTGTACTTTGCTATGAAGTTCCACCAGGAATGAGTTTTCATACAAAAACTGTCTATTTCAACTTAATTCGTCCATCCAAAACGAACTTTGTACTTTGCTATGAAGTTCCACCAGGAATGAGTTTTCATACAAAAACTGTCTATTTCAACTAAATTGATCCATCCAAAACGAACTTTGTACTTTGCTATGAAGTTCCACCAGGAATGAGTTTTCATGCAAAAACTGTCTATTTCAACTAACTTTGTCCATCCAAAACGAACTTTGTACTTTGCTATGAAGTTCCACCAGGAATGAGTTTTCATGCAAAAACTGTCTATTTCAACTAAATTGATCCATCCAAAACGAACTTTGTACTTTGCTATGAAGTTCCACCAGGAATGAGTTTTCATGCAAAAACTGTCTATTTCAACTAAATTGATCCATCTAAAACGAACTTTGTACTTTGCTATGAATTTCTACCAGGAATGAGTTTTCATGCAAAAACTGTCTATTTCAACTTAATTCGTCCATCTGATTCGAACTTTGTACTTTGCTATGAAGTTCCACCAGGAATGAGTTTTCATACAAAAACTGTCTATTTCAACTTAATTCGTCCATCCAAAACGAACTTTGTACTTTGCTATGAAGTTCCACCAGGAATGAGTTTTCATGCAAAAACTGTCTATTTCAACTAAATTGATCCATCCAAAACGAACTTTGTACTTTGCTATGAAGTTCCACCAGGAATGAGTTTTCATGCAAAAACTGTCTATTTCAACTTAATTCGTCCATCTGATTCGAACTTTGTACTTTGCTATGAAGTTCCACCAGGAATGAGTTTTCATACAAAAACTGTCTATTTCAACTTAATTCGTCCATCCAAAACGAACTTTGTACTTTGCTATGAAGTTCCACCAGGAATGAGTTTTCATGCAAAAACTGTCTATTTCAACTAACTTTGTCCATCCAAAACGAACTTTGTACTTTGCTATGAAGTTCCACCAGGAATGAGTTTTCATGCAAAAACTGTCTATTTCAACTTAATTCGTCCATCTGATTCGAACTTTGTACTTTGCTATGAAGTTCCACCAGGAATGAGTTTTCATGCAAAAACTGTCTATTTCAACTTAATTCGTCCATCTGATTCGAACTTTGTACTTTGCTATGAAGTTCCACCAGGAATGAGTTTTCATACAAAAACTGTCTATTTCAACTTAATTCGTCCATCCAAAACGAACTTTGTACTTTGCTATGAAGTTCCACCAGGAATGAGTTTTCATGCAAAAACTGTCTATTTCAACTAACTTTGTCCATCCAAAACGAACTTTGTACTTTGCTATGAAGTTCCACCAGGAATGAGTTTTCATGCAAAAACTGTCTATTTCAACGAACTTTGTTCATCTGATTCGAACTTTGTACTTTGCTATGAAGTTCCACCAGGAATGAGTTTTCATACAAAAACTGTCTATTTCAACTTAATTCGTCCATCCAAAACGAACTTTGTACTTTGCTATGAAGTTCCACCAGGAATGAGTTTTCATGCAAAAACTGTCTATTTCAACTAAATTGATCCATCCAAAACGAACTTTGTACTTTGCTATGAAGTTCCACCAGGAATGAGTTTTCATGCAAAAACTGTCTATTTCAACTAAATTGATCCATCCAAAACGAACTTTGTACTTTGCTATGAAGTTCCACCAGGAATGAGTTTTCATGCAAAAACTGTCTATTTCAACTAAATTGATCCATCCAAAACGAACTTTGTACTTTGCTATGAAGTTCCACCAGGAATGAGTTTTCATGCAAAAACTGTCTATTTCAACTAAATTGATCCATCCAAAACGAACTTTGTACTTTGCTATGAAGTTCCACCAGGAATGAGTTTTCATGCAAAAACTGTCTATTTCAACTAAATTGATCCATCCAAAACGAACTTTGTACTTTGCTATGAAGTTCCACCAGGAATGAGTTTTCATGCAAAAACTGTCTATTTCAACTAACTTTGTCCATCTAAAACGAACTTTGTACTTTGCTATGAAGTTCTACCAGGAATGAGTTTTCATGCAAAAACTGTCTATTTCAACTTAATTCGTCCATCTGATTCGAACTTTGTATTTTGCGATGAAGTTCCACCAGGAATGAGTTTTCATACAAAAACTGTCTATTTCAACTTAATTCGTCCATCCAAAACGAACTTTGTACTTTGCTATGAAGTTCCACCAGGAATGAGTTTTCATGCAAAAACTGTCTATTTCAACTAACTTTGTCCATCCAAAACGAACTTTGTACTTTGCTATGAAGTTCCACCAGGAATGAGTTTTCATGCAAAAACTGTCTATTTCAACTAAATTGATCCATCCAAAACGAACTTTGTACTTTGCTATGAAGTTCCACCAGGAATGAGTTTTCATGCAAAAACTGTCTATTTCAACTAACTTTGTCCATCCAAAACGAACTTTGTACTTTGCTATGAAGTTCCACCAGGAATGAGTTTTCATGCAAAAACTGTCTATTTCAACTAACTTTGTCCATCTGATTCGAACTTTGTACTTTGCTATGAAGTTCCACCAGGAATGAGTTTTCATACAAAAACTGTCTATTTCAACTTAATTCGTCCATCCAAAACGAACTTTGTACTTTGCTATGAAGTTCCACCAGGAATGAGTTTTCATGCAAAAACTGTCTATTTCAACTAACTTTGTCCATCCAAAACGAACTTTGTACTTTGCTATGAAGTTCCACCAGGAATGAGTTTTCATGCAAAAACTGTCTATTTCAACTAACTTTGTCCATCCAAAACGAACTTTGTACTTTGCTATGAAGTTCCACCAGGAATGAGTTTTCATGCAAAAACTGTCTATTTCAACTAACTTTGTCCATCCAAAACGAACTTTGTACTTTGCTATGAAGTTCCACCAGGAATGAGTTTTCATACAAAAACTGTCTATTTCAACTTAATTCGTCCATCCAAAACGAACTTTGTACTTTGCTATGAAGTTCCACCAGGAATGAGTTTTCATACAAAAACTGTCTATTTCAACTAAATTGATCCATCCAAAACGAACTTTGTACTTTGCTATGAAGTTCCACCAGGAATGAGTTTTCATGCAAAAACTGTCTATTTCAACTAACTTTGTCCATCCAAAACGAACTTTGTACTTTGCTATGAAGTTCCACCAGGAATGAGTTTTCATGCAAAAACTGTCTATTTCAACTAAATTGATCCATCCAAAACGAACTTTGTACTTTGCTATGAAGTTCCACCAGGAATGAGTTTTCATGCAAAAACTGTCTATTTCAACTAACTTTGTCCGTCTAAAACGAACTTTGTACTTTGCTATGAAGTTCCACCAGGAATGAGTTTTCATGCAAAAACTGTCTATTTCAACTAAATTGATCCATCCAAAACGAACTTTGTACTTTGCTATGAAGTTCCACCAGGAATGAGTTTTCATGCAAAAACTGTCTATTTCAACTAACTTTGTCCATCCAAAACGAACTTTGTACTTTGCTATGAAGTTCCACCAGGAATGAGTTTTCATGCAAAAACTGTCTATTTCAACTAACTTTGTCCATCCAAAACGAACTTTGTACTTTGCTATGAAGTTCCACCAGGAATGAGTTTTCATACAAAAACTGTCTATTTCAACTTAATTCGTCCATCCAAAACGAACTTTGTACTTTGCTATGAAGTTCCACCAGGAATGAGTTTTCATGCAAAAACTGTCTATTTCAACTAACTTTGTCCATCCAAAACGAACTTTGTACTTTGCTATGAAGTTCCACCAGGAATGAGTTTTCATGCAAAAACTGTCTATTTCAACTAAATTGATCCATCCAAAACGAACTTTGTACTTTGCTATGAAGTTCCACCAGGAATGAGTTTTCATGCAAAAACTGTCTATTTCAACTAACTTTGTCCATCCAAAACGAACTTTGTACTTTGCTATGAAGTTCCACCAGGAATGAGTTTTCATGCAAAAACTGTCTATTTCAACTAACTTTGTCCATCCAAAACGAACTTTGTACTTTGCTATGAAGTTCCACCAGGAATGAGTTTTCATGCAAAAACTGTCTATTTCAACTAACTTTGTCCATCCAAAACGAACTTTGTACTTTGCTATGAAGTTCCACCAGGAATGAGTTTTCATGCAAAAACTGTCTATTTCAACTTAATTCGTCCATCTGATTCGAACTTTGTACTTTGCTATGAAGTTCCACCAGGAATGAGTTTTTATACAAAAACTGTCTAATTCAACTTAATTCGTCCATCCAAAACGAACTTTGTACTTTGCTATGAAGTTCCACCAGGAATGAGTTTTTATGCAAAAACTGTCTATTTCAACTAACTTTGTCCATCCAAAACGAACTTTGTACTTTGCTATGAAGTTCCACCAGGAATGAGTTTTCATGCAAAAACTGTCTATTTCAACTAAATTGATCCATCCAAAACGAACTTTGTACTTTGCTATGAAGTTCCACCAGGAATGAGTTTTCATGCAAAAACTGTCTATTTCAACTAACTTTGTCCATCCAAAACGAACTTTGTACTTTGCTATGAAGTTCCACCAGGAATGAGTTTTCATGCAAAAACTGTCTATTTCAACTAACTTTGTCCATCTGATTCGAACTTTGTACTTTGCTATGAAGTTCCACCAGGAATGAGTTTTCATACAAAAACTGTCTATTTCAACTTAATTCGTCCATCCAAAACGAACTTTGTACTTTGCTATGAAGTTCCACCAGGAATGAGTTTTCATGCAAAAACTGTCTATTTCAACTTAATTCGTCCATCTGATTCGAACTTTGTACTTTGCTATGAAGTTCCACCAGGAATGAGTTTTTATACAAAAACTGTCTATTTCAACTTAATTCGTCCATCCAAAACGAACTTTGTACTTTGCTATGAAGTTCCACCAGGAATGAGTTTTTATGCAAAAACTGTCTATTTCAACTAACTTTGTCCATCCAAAACGAACTTTGTACTTTGCTATGAAGTTCCACCAGGAATGAGTTTTCATGCAAAAACTGTCTATTTCAACTTAATTCGTCCATCTGATTCGAACTTTGTACTTTGCTATGAAGTTCCACCAGGAATGAGTTTTTATACAAAAACTGTCTATTTCAACTTAATTCGTCCATCCAAAACGAACTTTGTACTTTGCTATGAAGTTCCACCAGGAATGAGTTTTCATACAAAAACTGTCTATTTCAACTTAATTCGTCCATCCAAAACGAACTTTGTACTTTGCTATGAAGTTCCACCAGGAATGAGTTTTCATGCAAAAACTGTCTATTTCAACTTAATTCGTCCATCTGATTCGAACTTTGTACTTTGCTATGAAGTTCCACCAGGAATGAGTTTTCATGCAAAAACTGTCTATTTCAACTAACTTTGTCCATCCAAAACGAACTTTGTACTTTGCTATGAAGTTCCACCAGGAATGAGTTTTCATGCAAAAACTGTCTATTTCAACTAACTTTGTCCATCCAAAACGAACTTTGTACTTTGCTATGAAGTTCCACCAGGAATGAGTTTTCATGCAAAAACTGTCTATTTCAACTTAATTCGTCCATCTGATTCGAACTTTGTACTTTGCTATGAAGTTCCACCAGGAATGAGTTTTTATACAAAAACTGTCTATTTCAACTTAATTCGTCCATCCAAAACGAACTTTGTACTTTGCTATGAAGTTCCACCAGGAATGAGTTTTTATGCAAAAACTGTCTATTTCAACTAACTTTGTCCATCCAAAACGAACTTTGTACTTTGCTATGAAGTTCCACCAGGAATGAGTTTTCATGCAAAAACTGTCTATTTCAACTAAATTGATCCATCCAAAACGAACTTTGTACTTTGCTATGAAGTTCCACCAGGAATGAGTTTTCATGCAAAAACTGTCTATTTCAACTAACTTTGTCCATCCAAAACGAACTTTGTACTTTGCTATGAAGTTCCACCAGGAATGAGTTTTCATGCAAAAACTGTCTATTTCAACTAACTTTGTCCATCTGATTCGAACTTTGTACTTTGCTATGAAGTTCCACCAGGAATGAGTTTTCATACAAAAACTGTCTATTTCAACTTAATTCGTCCATCCAAAACGAACTTTGTACTTTGCTATGAAGTTCCACCAGGAATGAGTTTTCATGCAAAAACTGTCTATTTCAACTAACTTTGTCCATCCAAAACGAACTTTGTACTTTGCTATGAAGTTCCACCAGGAATGAGTTTTCATACAAAAACTGTCTATTTCAACTTAATTCGTCCATCCAAAACGAACTTTGTACTTTGCTATGAAGTTCCACCAGGAATGAGTTTTCATGCAAAACTGTCTATTTCAACTAACTTTGTCCATCCAAAACGAACTTTGTACTTTGCTATGAAGTTCCACCAGGAATGAGTTTTCATGCAAAAACTGTCTATTTCAACTAAATTGATCCATCCAAAACGAACTTTGTACTTTGCTATGAAGTTCCACCAGGAATGAGTTTTTATGCAAAAACTGTCTATTTCAACTAACTTTGTCCATCCAAAACGAACTTTGTACTTTGCTATGAAGTTCCACCAGGAATGAGTTTTTATGCAAAAACTGTCTATTTCAACTAAATTGATCCATCCAAAACGAACTTTGTACTTTGCTATGAAGTTTCACCAGGAATGAGTTTTCATGCAAAAACTGTCTATTTCAACTAAATTGATCCATCCAAAACGAACTTTGTACTTTGCTATGAAGTTCCACCAGGAATGAGTTTTCATGCAAAAACTGTCTATTTCAACTAACTTTGTCCATCTAAAACGAACTTTGTACTTTGCTATGAAGTTCTACCAGGAATGAGTTTTCATGCAAAAACTGTCTATTTCAACTTAATTCGTCCATCTGATTCGAACTTTGTACTTTGCTATGAAGTTCCACCAGGAATGAGTTTTCATGCAAAAACTGTCTATTTCAACTAATTTTGTCCATCCAAAACGAACTTTGTACTTTGCTATGAAGTTCCACCAGGAATGAGTTTTCATGCAAAAACTGTCTATTTCAACTAACTTTGTCCATCTAAAACGAACTTTGTACTTTGCTATGAAGTTCCACCAGGAATGAGTTTTCATGCAAAAACTGTCTATTTCAACTAAATTGATCCATCCAAAACGAACTTTGTACTTTGCTATGAAGTTCCACCAGGAATGAGTTTTTATGCAAAAACTGTCTATTTCAACTAACTTTGTCCATCCAAAACGAACTTTGTACTTTGCTATGAAGTTCCACCAGGAATGAGTTTTCATGCAAAAACTGTCTATTTCAACTAAATTGATCCATCCAAAACGAACTTTGTACTTTGCTATGAAGTTCCACCAGGAATGAGTTTTCATGCAAAAACTGTCTATTTCAACTAAATTGATCCATCCAAAACGAACTTTGTACTTTGCTATGAAGTTCCACCAGGAATGAGTTTTTATGCAAAAACTGTCTATTTCAACTAACTTTGTCCATCCAAAACGAACTTTGTACTTTGCTATGAAGTTCCACCAGGAATGAGTTTTCATGCAAAAACTGTCTATTTCAACTAACTTTGTCCATCCAAAACGAACTTTGTACTTTGCTATGAAGTTCCACCAGGAATGAGTTTTCATGCAAAAACTGTCTATTTCAACTAAATTGATCCATCCAAAACGAACTTTGTACTTTGCTATGAAGTTCCACCAGGAATGTGTTTTCATGCAAAAACTGTCTATTTCAACTAAATTGATCCATCCAAAACGAACTTTGTACTTTGCTATGAAGTTCCACCAGGAATGAGTTTTCATGCAAAAACTGTCTATTTCAACTAAATTGATCCATCCAAAACGAACTTTGTACTTTGCTATGAAGTTCCACCAGGAATGAGTTTTCATGCAAAAACTGTCTATTTCAACTAACTTTGTCCATCTAAAACGAACTTTGTACTTTGCTATGAAGTTCTACCAGGAATGAGTTTTCATGCAAAAACTGTCTATTTCAACTTAATTCGTCCATCTGATTCGAACTTTGTACTTTGCTATGAAGTTCCACCAGGAATGAGTTTTCATACAAAAACTGTCTATTTCAACTTAATTCGTCCATCCAAAACGAACTTTGTACTTTGCTATGAAGTTCCACCAGGAATGAGTTTTCATGCAAAAACTGTCTATTTCAACTAAATTGATCCATCCAAAACGAACTTTGTACTTTGCTATGAAGTTCCACCAGGAATGAGTTTTCATGCAAAAACTGTCTATTTCAACTAAATTGATCCATCCAAAACGAACTTTGTACTTTGCTATGAAGTTCCACCAGGAATGAGTTTTCATGCAAAAACTGTCTATTTCAACTAAATTGATCCATCCAAAACGAACTTTGTACTTTGCTATGAAGTTCCACCAGGAATGAGTTTTCATGCAAAAACTGTCTATTTCAACTAACTTTGTCCATCCAAAACGAACTTTGTACTTTGCTATGAAGTTCCACCAGGAATGAGTTTTTATGCAAAAACTGTCTATTTCAACTAACTTTGTCCATCCAAAACGAACTTTGTACTTTGCTATGAAGGTCCACCAGGAATGAGTTTTCATGCAAAAACTGTCTATTTCAACTAAATTGATCCATCCAAAACGAACTTTGTACTTTGCTATGAAGTTCCACCAGGAATGAGTTTTCATGCAAAAACTGTCTATTTCAACTAAATTGATCCATCCAAAACGAACTTTGTACTTTGCTATGAAGTTCCACCAGGAATGAGTTTTCATGCAAAAACTGTCTATTTCAACTAAATTGATCCATCCAAAACGAACTTTGTACTTTGCTATGAAGTTCCACCAGGAATGAGTTTTTATGCAAAAACTGTCTATTTCAACTAACTTTGTCCATCCAAAACGAACTTTGTACTTTGCTATGAAGTTCCACCAGGAATGAGTTTTCATGCAAAAACTGTCTATTTCAACTAAATTGATCCATCCAAAACGAACTTTGTACTTTGCTATGAAGTTCCACCAGGAATGAGTTTTCATGCAAAAACTGTCTATTTCAACTAAATTGATCCATCTAAAACGAACTTTGTACTTTGCTATGAATTTCTACCAGGAATGAGTTTTCATGCAAAAACTGTCTATTTCAACTTAATTCGTCCATCTGATTCGAACTTTGTACTTTGCTATGAAGTTCCACCAGGAATGAGTTTTCATACAAAAACTGTCTATTTCAACTTAATTCGTCCATCCAAAACGAACTTTGTACTTTGCTATGAAGTTCCACCAGGAATGAGTTTTCATGCAAAAACTGTCTATTTCAACTAAATTGATCCATCCAAAACGAACTTTGTACTTTGCTATGAAGTTCCACCAGGAATGAGTTTTCATGCAAAAACTGTCTATTTCAACTAAATTGATCCATCCAAAACGAACTTTGTACTTTGCTATGAAGTTCCACCAGGAATGAGTTTTCATGCAAAAACTGTCTAGTTCAACTAACTTTGTCTATCCAAAACGAACTTTGTACTTTGCTATGAAGTTCCACCAGGAATGAGTTTTCATACAAAAACTGTCTATTTCAACTTAATTCGTCCATCCAAAACGAACTTTGTACTTTGCTATGAAGTTCCACCAGGAATGAGTTTTTATGCAAAAACTGTCTATTTCAACTAACTTTGTCCATCTAAAACGAACTTTGTACTTTGCTATGAAGTTCCACCAGGAATGAGTTTTCATGCAAAAACTGTCTATTTCAACTTAATTCGTCCATCTGATTCGAACTTTGTACTTTGCTATGAAGTTCCACCAGGAATGAGTTTTCATACAAAAACTGTCTATTTCAACTTAATTCGTCCATCCAAAACGAACTTTGTACTTTGCTATGAAGTTCCACCAGGAATGAGTTTTCATGCAAAAACTGTCTATTTCAACTAACTTTGTCCATCCAAAACGAACTTTGTACTTTGCTATGAAGTTCCACCAGGAATGAGTTTTCATGCAAAAACTGTCTATTTCAACGAACTTTGTTCATCTGATTCGAACTTTGTACTTTGCTATGAAGTTCCACCAGGAATGAGTTTTCATACAAAAACTGTCTATTTCAACTTAATTCGTCCATCCAAAACGAACTTTGTACTTTGCTATGAAGTTCCACCAGGAATGAGTTTTCATGCAAAAACTGTCTATTTCAACTAAATTGATCCATCCAAAACGAACTTTGTACTTTGCTATGAAGTTCCACCAGGAATGAGTTTTCATGCAAAAACTGTCTATTTCAACTAAATTGATCCATCCAAAACGAACTTTGTACTTTGCTATGAAGTTCCACCAGGAATGAGTTTTCATGCAAAAACTGTCTATTTCAACTAAATTGATCCATCCAAAACGAACTTTGTACTTTGCTATGAAGTTCCACCAGGAATGAGTTTTCATGCAAAAACTGTCTATTTCAACTAAATTGATCCATCCAAAACGAACTTTGTACTTTGCTATGAAGTTCCACCAGGAATGAGTTTTCATGCAAAAACTGTCTATTTCAACTAAATTGATCCATCCAAAACGAACTTTGTACTTTGCTATGAAGTTCCACCAGGCATGAGTTTTCATGCAAAAACTGTCTATTTCAACTAACTTTGTCCATCTAAAACGAACTTTGTACTTTGCTATGAAGTTCTACCAGGAATGAGTTTTCATGCAAAAACTGTCTATTTCAACTTAATTCGTCCATCTGATTCGAACTTTGTATTTTGCTATGAAGTTCCACCAGGAATGAGTTTTCATACAAAAACTGTCTATTTCAACTTAATTCGTCCATCCAAAACGAACTTTGTACTTTGCTATGAAGTTCCACCAGGAATGAGTTTTCATGCAAAAACTGTCTATTTCAACTAAATTGATCCATCCAAAACGAACTTTGTACTTTGCTATGAAGTTCCACCAGGAATGAGTTTTCATGCAAAAACTGTCTATTTCAACTAAATTGATCCATCCAAAACGAACTTTGTACTTTGCTATGAAGTTCCACCAGGAATGAGTTTTCATGCAAAAACTGTCTATTTCAACTAAATTGATCCATCCAAAACGAACTTTGTACTTTGCTATGAAGTTCCACCAGGAATGAGTTTTCATGCAAAAACTGTCTATTTCAACTAACTTTGTCCATCCAAAACGAACTTTGTACTTTGCTATGAAGTTCCACCAGGAATGAGTTTTCATGCAAAAACTGTCTATTTCAACTAAATTGATCCATCCAAAACGAACTTTGTACTTTGCTATGAAGTTCCACCAGGAATGAGTTTTCATGCAAAAACTGTCTATTTCAACTAACTTTGTCCATCCAAAACGAACTTTGTACTTTGCTATGAAGTTCCACCAGGAATGAGTTTTCATGCAAAAACTGTCTATTTCAACTAAATTGATCCATCCAAAACGAACTTTGTACTTTGCTATGAAGTTCCACCAGGAATGAGTTTTCATGCAAAAACTGTCTATTTCAACTAAATTGATCCATCCAAAACGAACTTTGTACTTTGCTATGAAGTTCCACCAGGAATGAGTTTTCATGCAAAAACTGTCTATTTCAACTAAATTGATCCATCCAAAACGAACTTTGTACTTTGCTATGAAGTTCCACCAGGAATGAGTTTTTATGCAAAAACTGTCTATTTCAACTAACTTTGTCCATCCAAAACGAACTTTGTACTTTGCTATGAAGTTCCACCAGGAATGAGTTTTTATGCAAAAACTGTCTATTTCAACTAACTTTGTCCATCCAAAACGAACTTTGTACTTTGCTATGAAGTTCCACCAGGAATGAGTTTTCATGCAAAAACTGTCTATTTCAACTAAATTGATCCATCCAAAACGAACTTTGTACTTTGCTATGAAGTTCCACCAGGAATGAGTTTTCATGCAAAAACTGTCTATTTCAACTAAATTGATCCATCTAAAACGAACTTTGTACTTTGCTATGAAGTTCTACCAGGAATGAGTTTTCATGCAAAAACTGTCTATTTCAACTTAATTCGTCCATCTGATTCGAACTTTGTACTTTGCTATGAAGTTCCACCAGGAATGAGTTTTCATACAAAAACTGTCTATTTCAACTTAATTCGTCCATCCAAAACGAACTTTGTACTTTGCTATGAAGTTCCACCAGGAATGAGTTTTCATGCAAAAACTGTCTATTTCAACTAAATTGATCCATCCAAAACGAACTTTGTACTTTGCTATGAAGTTCCACCAGGAATGAGTTTTTATGCAAAAACTGTCTATTTCAACTAACTTTGTCCATCCAAAACGAACTTTGTACTTTGCTATGAAGTTCCACCAGGAATGAGTTTTCATGCAAAAACTGTCTATTTCAAATTGATCCATCCAAAACGAACTTTGTACTTTGCTATGAAGTTCCACCAGGAATGAGTTTTCATGCAAAAACTGTCTATTTCAACTAAATTGATCCATCTAAAACGAATTTTGTACTTTGCTATGAAGTTCTACCAGGAATGAGTTTTCATGCAAAAACTGTCTATTTCAACTTAATTCGTCCATCTGATTCGAACTTTGTACTTTGCTATGAAGTTCCACCAGGAATGAGTTTTCATACAAAAACTGTCTATTTCAATATAATTCGTCCATCCAAAACGAACTTTGTACTTTGCTATGAAGTTCCACCAGGAATGAGTTCTCATGCAAAAACTGTCTATTTCAACTAAATTGATCCATCCAAAACGAACTTTGTACTTTGCTATGAAGTTCTACCAGGAATGAGTTTTCATGCAAAAACTATCTATTTCAACTAAATTGATCCATCCAAAACGAACTTTGTACTTTGCTATGAAGTTCCACCAGGAATGAGTTTTCATGCAAAAACTGTCTATTTCAACTAAATTGATCCATCCAAAACGAACTTTGTACTTTGCTATGAAGTTCCACCAGGAATGAGTTTTCATGCAAAAACTGTCTATTTCAACTAAATTGATCCATCCAAAACGAACTTTGTACTTTGCTATGAAGTTCCACCAGGAATGAGTTTTCATGCAAAAACTGTCTATTTCAACTAAATTGATCCATCCAAAACGAACTTTGTACTTTGCTATGAAGTTCCACCAGGAATGAGTTTTCATGCAAAAACTGTCTATTTCAACTAAATTGATCCATCCAAAACGAACTTTGTACTTTGCTATGAAGTTCCACCAGGAATGAGTTTTCATGCAAAAACTGTCTATTTCAACTAAATTGATCCATCTAAAACGAACTTTGTACTTTGCTATGAAGTTCTACCAGGAATGAGTTTTCATGCAAAAACTGTCTATTTCAACTAAATTGATCCATCCAAAACGAACTTTGTACTTTGCTATGAAGTTCCACCAGGAATGAGTTTTCATGCAAAAACTGTCTATTTCAACTTAATTCGTCCATCCAAAACGAACTTTGTACTTTGCTATGAAGTTCCACCAGGAATGAGTTTTTATGCAAAAACTGTCTATTTCAACTTAATTCGTCCATCCAAAACGAACTTTGTACTTTGCTATGAAGTTCCACCAGGAATGAGTTTTCATGCAAAAACTGTCTATTTCAACTTAATTCGTCCATCCAAAACGAACTTTGTACTTTGCTATGAAGTTCCACCAGGAATGAGCTTTTATGCAAAAACTGTCTATTTCAACTAACTTTGTCCATCTAAAACGAACTTTGTACTTTGCTATGAAGTTCCACCAGGAATGAGTTTTCATACAAAAACTGTCTATTTCAACTTAATTCGTCCATCCAAAACGAACTTTGTACTTTGCTATGAAGTTCCACCAGGAATGAGTTTTCATGCAAAAACTGTCTATTTCAACTTACTTTGTCCATCCAAAACGAACTTTGTACTTTGCTATGAAGTTCCACCAGGAATGAGTTTTCATGCAAAAACTGTCTATTTCAACTAAATTGATCCATCCAAAACGAACTTTGTACTTTGCTATGAAGTTCCACCAGGAATGAGTTTTCATGCAAAAACTGTCTATTTCAACTAACTTTGTCCATCCAAAACGAACTTTGTACTTTGCTATGAAGTTCCACCAGGAATGAGTTTTCATACAAAAACTGTCTATTTCAACTTAATTCGTCCATCCAAAACAAACTTTGTACTTTGCTATGAAGTTCCACCAGGAATGAGTTTTCATGCAAAAACTGTCTATTTCAACTAACTTTGTCCATCCAAAACGAACTTTGTACTTTGCTATGAAGTTCCACCAGCAATGAGTTTTCATGCAAAAACTGTCTATTTCAACTAACTTTGTCCATCCAAAACGAACTTTGTACTTTGCTATGAAGTTCCACCAGGAATGAGTTTTCATGCAAAAACTGTCTATTTCAACTAAATTGATCCATCCAAAACGAACTTTGTACTTTGCTATGAAGTTCCACCAGGAATGAGTTTTCATGCAAAAACTGTCTATTTCAACTAACTTTGTCCATCCAAAACGAACTTTGTACTTTGCTATGAAGTTCCACCAGGAATGAGTTTTCATACAAAAACTGTCTATTTCAACTAAATTGATCCATCCAAAACGAACTTTGTACTTTGCTATGAAGTTCCACCAGGAATGAGTTTTCATGCAAAAACTGTCTATTTCAACTAACTTTGTCTATCCAAAACGAACTTTGTACTTTGCTATGAAGTTCCACCAGGAATGAGTTTTCATACAAAAACTGTCTATTTCAACTTAATTCGTCCATCCAAAACGAACTTTGTACTTTGCTATGAAGTTCCACCAGGAATGAGCTTTTATGCAAAAACTGTCTATTTCAACTAACTTTGTCCATCTAAAACGAACTTTGTACTTTGCTATGAAGTTCCACCAGGAATGAGTTTTCATGCAAAAACTGTCTATTTCAACTTAATTCGTCCATCTGATTCGAACTTTGTACTTTGCTATGAAGTTCCACCAGGAATGAGTTTTCATACAAAAACTGTCTATTTCAACTTAATTCGTCCATCCAAAACGAACTTTGTACTTTGCTATGAAGTTCCACCAGGAATGAGTTTTCATGCAAAAACTGTCTATTTCAACTAACTTTGTCCATCCAAAACGAACTTTGTACTTTGCTATGAAGTTCCACCAGGAATGAGTTTTCATGCAAAAACTGTCTTTTTCAACTAACTTTGTCCATCCAAAACGAACTTTGTACTTTGCTATGAAGTTCCACCAGGAATGAGTTTTCATGCAAAAACTGTATATTTCAACTAACTTTGTTCATCTGATTCGAACTTTGTACTTTGCTATGAAGTTCCACCAGGAATGAGTTTTCATACAAAAACTGTCTATTTCAACTTAATTCGTCCATCCAAAACGAACTTTGTACTTTGCTATGAAGTTCCACCAGGAATGAGTTTTCATGCAAAAACTGTCTATTTCAACTTACTTTGTCCATCCAAAACGAACTTTGTACTTTGCTATGAAGTTCCACCAGGAATGAGTTTTCATGCAAAAACTGTCTATTTCAACTAAATTGATCCATCCAAAACGAACTTTTTACTTTGCTATGAAGTTCCACCAGGAATGAGTTTTCATGCAAAAACTGTCTATTTCAACTAACTTTGTCCATCCAAAACGAACTTTGTACTTTGCTATGAAGTTCCACCAGGAATGAGTTTTCATACAAAAACTGTCTATTTCAACTTAATTCGTCCATCCAAAACAAACTTTGTACTTTGCTATGAAGTTCCACCAGGAATGAGTTTTCATGCAAAAACTGTCTATTTCAACTAACTTTGTCCATCCAAAACGAACTTTGTACTTTGCTATGAAGTTCCACCAGGAATGAGTTTTCATGCAAAAACTGTCTATTTCAACTAACTTTGTCCATCCAAAACGAACTTTGTACTTTGCTATGAAGTTCCACCAGGAATGAGTTTTCATGCAAAAACTGTCTATTTCAACTAAATTGATCCATCCAAAACGAACTTTGTACTTTGCTATGAAGTTCCACCAGCAATGAGTTTTCATGCAAAAACTGTCTATTTCAACTAACTTTGTCCATCCAAAACGAACTTTGTACTTTGCTATGAAGTTCCACCAGGAATGAGTTTTCATACAAAAACTGTCTATTTCAACTTAATTCGTCCATCTGATTCGAACTTTGTACTTTGCTATGAAGTTCCACCAGGAATGAGTTTTCATACAAAAACTGTCTATTTCAACTTAATTCGTCCATCCAAAACGAACTTTGTACTTTGCTATGAAGTTCCACCAGGAATGAGTTTTCATGCAAAAACTGTCTATTTCAACTAACTTTGTCCATCCAAAACGAACTTTGTACTTTGCTATGAAGTTCCACCAGGAATGAGTTTTCATGCAAAAACTGTCTATTTTAACTAAATTGATCCATCCAAAACGAACTTTGTACTTTGCTATGAAGTTCCACCAGGAATGAGTTTTCATGCAAAAACTGTCTATTCCAACTAACTTTGTCCATCCAAAACGAACTTTGTACTTTGCTATGAAGTTCCACCAGGAATGAGTTTTCATGCAAAAACTATCTATTTCAACTAAATTGATCCATCCAAAACGAACTTTGTACTTTGCTATGAAGTTCCACCAGGAATGAGTTTTCATGCAAAAACTGTCTATTTCAACTAACTTTGTCCATCCAAAACGAACTTTGTACTTTGCTATGAAGTTCCACCAGGAATGAGTTTTTATGCAAAAACTGTCTATTTCAACTAACTTTGTCCATCCAAAACGAACTTTGTACTTTGCTATGAAGTTCCACCAGGAATGAGTTTTCATGCAAAAACTGTCTATTTCAACTAACTTTGTCCATCCAAAACGAACTTTGTACTTTGCTATGAAGTTCCACCAGGAATGAGTTTTCATGCAAAAACTGTCTATTTCAACTAAATTGATCCATCCAAAACGAACTTTGTACTTTGCTATGAAGTTCCACCAGGAATGAGTTTTCATGCAAAAACTGTCTATTTCAACTAACTTTGTCCATCTAAAACGAACTTTGTACTTTGCTATGAAGTTCTACCAGGAATGAGTTTTCATGCAAAAACTGTCTATTTCAACTTAATTCGTCCATCTGATTCGAACTTTGTACTTTGCTATGAAGTTCCACCAGGAATGAGTTTTCACACAAAAACTGTCTATTTCAACTTAATTCGTCCATCCAAAACGAACTTTGTACTTTGCTATGAAGTTCCACCAGGAATGAGTTTTCATGCAAAAACTGTCTATTTCAACTAAATTGATCCATCCAAAACGAACTTTGTACTTTGCTATGAAGTTCCACCAGGAATGAGTTTTTATGCAAAAACTGTCTATTTCAACTAACTTTGTCCATCCAAAACGAACTTTGTACTTTGCTATGAAGTTCCACCATGAATGAGTTTTCATGCAAAAACTGTCTATTTCAACTAAATTGATCCATCCAAAACGAACTTTGTACTTTGCTATGAAGTTCCACCAGGAATGAGTTTTCATGCAAAAACTGTCTATTTCAACTAAATTGATCCATCCAAAACGAATTTTGTACTTTGCTATGAAGTTCCACCAGGAATGAGTTTTCATACAAAAACTGTCTATTTCAACTAACTTTGTCCATCCAAAACGAACTTTGTACTTTGCTATGAAGTTCCACCAGGAATGAGTTTTCATGCAAAAACTGTCTATTTCAACTAAATTGATCCATCCAAAACGAACTTTGTACTTTGCTATGAAGTTCCACCAGGAATGAGTTTTCATGCAAAAACTGTCTATTTCAACTAACTTTGTCCATCCAAAACGAACTTTGTACTTTGCTATGAAGTTCCACCAGGAATGAGTTTTCATACAAAAACTGTCTATTTCAACTAACTTTGTCCATCCAAAACGAACTTTGTACTTTGCTATGAAGTTCCACCAGGAATGAGTTTTTATGCAAAAACTGTCTATTTCAACTAACTTTGTCCATCCAAAACGAACTTTGTACTTTGCTATGAAGTTCCACCAGGAATGAGTTTTCATACAAAAACTGTCTATTTCAACTAACTTTGTCCATCCAAAACGAACTTTGTACTTTGCTATGAAGTTCCACCAGGAATGAGTTTTCATGCAAAAACTGTCTATTTAAACTAACTTTGTCCATCCAAAACGAACTTTGTACTTTGCTATGAAGTTCCACCAGGAATGAGTTTTCATGCAAAAACTGTCTATTTCAACTAACTTTGTCCATCCAAAACGAACTTTGTACTTTGCTATTAAGTTCCACCAGGAATGAGTTTTCATGCAAAAACTGTCTATTTCAACTAACTTTGTCCATCCAAAACGAACTTTGTACTTTGCTATGAAGTTCCACCAGGAATGAGTTTTCATGCAAAAACTGTCTATTTCAACTAACTTTGTCCATCCAAAACGAACTTTGTACTTTGCTATGAAGTTCCACCAGGAATGAGTTTTCATGCAAAAACTGTCTATTTCAACTAAATTGATCCATCCAAAACGAACTTTGTACTTTGCTATGAAGTTCCACCAGGAATGAGTTTTCATGCAAAAACTGTCTATTTCAACTTAATTCGTCCATCTGATTCGAACTTTGTTCTTTGCTATGAAGTTCCACCAGGAATGAGTTTTCATACAAAAACTGTCTATTTCAACTTAATTCGTCCATCCAAAACGAACTTTGTACTTTGCTATGAAGTTCCACCAGGAATGAGTTTTCATGCAAAAACTGTCTATTTCAACTAACTTTGTCCATCCAAAACGAACTTTGTACTTTGCTATGAAGTTCCACCAGGAATGAGTTTTCATGCAAAAACTGTCTATTTCAACTAACTTTGTCCATCCAAAACGAACTTTGTACTTTGCTATGAAGTTCCACCAGGAATGAGTTTTCATGCAAAAACTGTCTATTTCAACTAAATTGATCCATCCAAAACGAACTTTGTACTTTGCTATGAAGTTCCACCAGGAATGAGTTTTCATACAAAAACTGTCTACTTCAACTAACTTTGTCCATCTGATTCGAACTTTGTACTTTGCTATGAAGTTCCACCAGGAATGAGTTTTCATACAAAAACTGTCTATTTCAACTTAATTCGTCCATCCAAAACGAACTTTGTACTTTGCTATGAAGTTCCACCAGAAATGAGTTTTCATGCAAAAACTGTCTATTTCAACTAACTTTGTCCATCCAAAACGAACTTTGTACTTTGCTATGAAGTTCCACCAGGAATGAGTTTTCATGCAAAAACTGTCTATTTCAACTAAATTGATCCATCCAAAACGAACTTTGTACTTTGCTATGAAGTTCCACCAGGAATGAGTTTTTATGCAAAAACTGTCTATTTCAACTAACTTTGTCCATCCAAAACGAACTTTGTACTTTGCTATGAAGTTCCACCAGGAATGAGTTTTCATGCAAAAACTGTCTATTTCAACTAAATTGATCCATCCAAAACGAACTTTGTACTTTGCTATGAAGTTCCACCAGGAATGAGTTTTCATGCAAAAACTGTCTATTTCAACTTAATTCGTCCATCTGATTCGAACTTTGTACTTTGCTATGAAGTTCCACCAGGAATGAGTTTTCATGCAAAAACTGTCTATTTCAACTAACTTTGTCCATCCAAAACGAACTTTGTACTTTGCTATGAAGTTCCACCAGGAATGAGTTTTCATGCAAAAACTGTCTATTTCAACTAACTTTGTCCATCCAAAACGAACTTTGTACTTTGCTATGAAGTTCCACCAGGAATGAGTTTTCATGCAAAAACTGTCTATTTCAACTAAATTGATCCATCCAAAACGAACTTTGTACTTTGCTATGAAGTTCCACCAGGAATGAGTTTTCATACAAAAACTGTCTATTTCAACTTAATTCGTCCATCTGATTCGAACTTTGTACTTTGCTATGAAGTTCCACCAGGAATGAGTTTTCATACAAAAACTGTCTATTTCAACTTAATTCGTCCATCCAAAACGAACTTTGTACTTTGCTATGAAGTTCCACCAGGAATGAGTTTTTATGCAAAAACTGTCTATTTCAACTAACTTTGTCCATCCAAAACGAACTTTGTACTTTGCTATGAAGTTCCACCAGGAATGAGTTTTCATGCAAAAACTGTCTATTTCAACTTACTTTGTCCATCCAAAACGAACTTTGTACTTTGCTATGAAGTTCCACCAGGAATGAGTTTTCATGCAAAAACTGTCTATTTCAACTAAATTGATCCATCCAAAACGAACTTTGTACTTTGCTATGAAGTTCCACCAGGAATGAGTTTTCATGCAAAAACTGTCTATTTCAACTAACTTTGTCCATCCAAAACGAACTTTGTACTTTGCTATGAAGTTCCACCAGGAATGAGTTTTCATACAAAAACTGTCTATTTCAACTTAATTCGTCCATCCAAAACAAACTTTGTACTTTGCTATGAAGTTCCACCAGGAATGAGTTTTCATGCAAAAACTGTCTATTTCAACTAACTTTGTCCATCCAAAACGAACTTTGTACTTTGCTATGAAGTTCCACCAGGAATGAGTTTTCATGCAAAAACTGTCTATTTCAACTAACTTTGTCCATCCAAAACGAACTTTGTACTTTGCTATGAAGTTCCACCAGGAATGAGTTTTCATGCAAAAACTGTCTATTTCAACTAAATTGATCCATCCAAAACGAACTTTGTACTTTGCTATGAAGTTCCACCAGGAATGAGTTTTCATGCAAAAACTGTCTATTTCAACTAACTTTGTCCATCCAAAACGAACTTTGTACTTTGCTATGAAGTTCCACCAGGAATGAGTTTTCATACAAAAACTGTCTATTTCAACTAAATTGATCCATCCAAAACGAACTTTGTACTTTGCTATGAAGTTCCACCAGGAATGAGTTTTCATGCAAAAACTGTCTATTTCAACTAACTTTGTCTATCCAAAACGAACTTTGTACTTTGCTATGAAGTTCCACCAGGAATGAGTTTTCATACAAAAACTGTCTATTTCAACTTAATTCGTCCATCCAAAACGAACTTTGTACTTTGCTATGAAGTTCCACCAGGAATGAGCTTTTATGCAAAAACTGTCTATTTCAACTAACTTTGTCCATCTAAAACGAACTTTGTACTTTGCTATGAAGTTCCACCAGGAATGAGTTTTCATGCAAAAACTGTCTATTTCAACTTAATTCGTCCATCTGATTCGAACTTTGTACTTTGCTATGAAGTTCCACCAGGAATGAGTTTTCATGCAAAAACTGTCTATTTCAACTTAATTCGTCCATCCAAAACGAACTTTGTACTTTGCTATGAAGTTCCACCAGGAATGAGTTTTCATGCAAAAACTGTCTATTTCAACTAACTTTGTCCATCCAAAACGAACTTTGTACTTTGCTATGAAGTTCCACCAGGAATGAGTTTTCATGCAAAAACTGTCTATTTCAACTAACTTTGTTCATCTGATTCGAACTTTGTACTTTGCTATGAAGTTCCACCAGGAATGAGTTTTCATACAAAAACTGTCTATTTCAACTTAATTCGTACATCCAAAACGAACTTTGTACTTTGCTATGAAGTTCCACCAGGAATGAGTTTTCATGCAAAAACTGTCTATTTCAACTTACTTTGTCCATCCAAAACGAACTTTGTACTTTGCTATGAAGTTCCACCAGGAATGAGTTTTCATGCAAAAACTGTCTATTTCAACTAAATTGATCCATCCAAAACGAACTTTTTACTTTGCTATGAAGTTCCACCAGGAATGAGTTTTCATGCAAAAACTGTCTATTTCAACTAACTTTGTCCATCCAAAACGAACTTTGTACTTTGCTATGAAGTTCCACCAGGAATGAGTTTTCATACAAAAACTGTCTATTTCAACTTAATTCGTCCATCCAAAACAAACTTTGTACTTTGCTATGAAGTTCCACCAGGAATGAGTTTTCATGCAAAAACTGTCTATTTCAACTAACTTTGTCCATCCAAAACGAACTTTGTACTTTGCTATGAAGTTCCACCAGCAATGAGTTTTCATGCAAAAACTGTCTATTTCAACTAACTTTGTCCATCCAAAACGAACTTTGTACTTTGCTATGAAGTTCCACCAGGAATGAGTTTTCATGCAAAAACTGTCTATTTCAACTAAATTGATCCATCCAAAACGAACTTTGTACTTTGCTATGAAGTTCCACCAGGAATGAGTTTTCATGCAAAAACTGTCTATTTCAACTAACTTTGTCCATCCAAAACGAACTTTGTACTTTGCTATGAAGTTCCACCAGGAATGAGTTTTCATGCAAAAACTGTCTATTTCAACTAACTTTGTCCATCCAAAACGAACTTTGTACTTTGCTATGAAGTTCCACCAGGAATGAGTTTTCATACAAAAACTGTCTATTTCAACTTAATTCGTCCATCCAAAACGAACTTTGTACTTTGCTATGAAGTTCCACCAGGAATGAGTTTTCATGCAAAAACTGTCTATTTCAACTAACTTTGTCCATCCAAAACGAACTTTGTACTTTGCTATGAAGTTCCACCAGGAATGAGTTTTCATGCAAAAACTGTCTATTTCAACTAAATTGATCCATCCAAAACGAACTTTGTACTTTGCTATGAAGTTCCACCAGGAATGAGTTTTCATGCAAAAACTGTCTATTCCAACTAACTTTGTCCATCCAAAACGAACTTTGTACTTTGCTATGAAGTTCCACCAGGAATGAGTTTTCATGCAAAAACTATCTATTTCAACTAAATTGATCCATCCAAAACGAACTTTGTACTTTGCTATGAAGTTCCACCAGGAATGAGTTTTCATGCAAAAACTGTCTATTTCAACTAACTTTGTCCATCCAAAACGAACTTTGTACTTTGCTATGAAGTTCCACCAGGAATGAGTTTTTATGCAAAAACTGTCTATTTCAACTAACTTTGTCCATCCAAAACGAACTTTGTACTTTGCTATGAAGTTCCACCAGGAATGAGTTTTCATGCAAAAACTGTCTATTTCAACTAACTTTGTCCATCCAAAACGAACTTTGTACTTTGCTATGAAGTTCCACCAGGAATGAGTTTTCATGCAAAAACTGTCTATTTCAACTAAATTGATCCATCCAAAACGAACTTTGTACTTTGCTATGAAGTTCCACCAGGAATGAGTTTTCATGCAAAAACTGTCTATTTCAACTAACTTTGTCCATCTAAAACGAACTTTGTACTTTGCTATGAAGTTCTACCAGGAATGAGTTTTCATGCAAAAACTGTCTATTTCAACTTAATTCGTCCATCTGATTCGAACTTTGTACTTTGCTATGAAGTTCCACCAGGAATGAGTTTTCACACAAAAACTGTCTATTTCAACTTAATTCGTCCATCCAAAACGAACTTTGTACTTTGCTATGAAGTTCCACCAGGAATGAGTTTTCATGCAAAAACTGTCTATTTCAACTAAATTGATCCATCCAAAACGAACTTTGTACTTTGCTATGAAGTTCCACCAGGAATGAGTTTTTATGCAAAAACTGTCTATTTCAACTAACTTTGTCCATCCAAAACGAACTTTGTACTTTGCTATGAAGTTCCACCATGAATGAGTTTTCATGCAAAAACTGTCTATTTCAACTAAATTGATCCATCCAAAACGAACTTTGTACTTTGCTATGAAGTTCCACCAGGAATGAGTTTTCATGCAAAAACTGTCTATTTCAACTAAATTGATCCATCCAAAACGAATTTTGTACTTTGCTATGAAGTTCCACCAGGAATGAGTTTTCATACAAAAACTGTCTATTTCAACTAACTTTGTCCATCCAAAACGAACTTTGTACTTTGCTATGAAGTTCCACCAGGAATGAGTTTTCATGCAAAAACTGTCTATTTCAACTAAATTGATCCATCCAAAACGAACTTTGTACTTTGCTATGAAGTTCCACCAGGAATGAGTTTTCATGCAAAAACTGTCTATTTCAACTAACTTTGTCCATCCAAAACGAACTTTGTACTTTGCTATGAAGTTCCACCAGGAATGAGTTTTCATACAAAAACTGTCTATTTCAACTAACTTTGTCCATCCAAAACGAACTTTGTACTTTGCTATGAAGTTCCACCAGGAATGAGTTTTTATGCAAAAACTGTCTATTTCAACTAACTTTGTCCATCCAAAACGAACTTTGTACTTTGCTATGAAGTTCCACCAGGAATGAGTTTTCATACAAAAACTGTCTATTTCAACTAACTTTGTCCATCCAAAACGAACTTTGTACTTTGCTATGAAGTTCCACCAGGAATGAGTTTTTATGCAAAAACTGTCTATTTCAACTAACTTTGTCCATCCAAAACGAACTTTGTACTTTGCTATGAAGTTCCACCAGGAATGAGTTTTCATGCAAAAACTGTCTATTTCAACTAACTTTGTCCATCCAAAACGAACTTTGTACTTTGCTATGAAGTTCCACCAGGAATGAGTTTTCATGCAAAAACTGTCTATTTCAACTAACTTTGTCCATCCAAAACGAACTTTGTACTTTGCTATGAAGTTCCACCAGGAATGAGTTTTCATGCAAAAACTGTCTATTTCAACTAACTTTGTCCATCCAAAACGAACTTTGTACTTTGCTATGAAGTTCCACCAGGAATGAGTTTTCATGCTAAAACTGTCTATTTCAACTAAATTGATCCATCCAAAACGAACTTTGTACTTTGCTATGAAGTTCCACCAGGAATGAGTTTTCATGCAAAAACTGTCTATTTCAACTTAATTCGTCCATCTGATTCGAACTTTGTTCTTTGCTATGAAGTTCCACCAGGAATGAGTTTTCATACAAAAACTGTCTATTTCAACTTAATTCGTCCATCCAAAACGAACTTTGTACTTTGCTATGAAGTTCCACCAGGAATGAGTTTTCATGCAAAAACTGTCTATTTCAACTAACTTTGTCCATCCAAAACGAACTTTGTACTTTGCTATGAAGTTCCACCAGGAATGAGTTTTCATGCAAAAACTGTCTATTTCAACTAACTTTGTCCATCCAAAACGAACTTTGTACTTTGCTATGAAGTTCCACCAGGAATGAGTTTTCATGCAAAAACTGTCTATTTCAACTAAATTGATCCATCCAAAACGAACTTTGTACTTTGCTATGAAGTTCCACCAGGAATGAGTTTTCATACAAAAACTGTCTATTTCAACTAACTTTGTCCATCTGATTCGAACTTTGTACTTTGCTATGAAGTTCCACCAGGAATGAGTTTTCATACAAAAACTGTCTATTTCAACTTAATTCGTCCATCCAAAACGAACTTTGTACTTTGCTATGAAGTTCCACCAGGAATGAGTTTTCATGCAAAAACTGTCTATTTCAACTAACTTTGTCCATCCAAAACGAACTTTGTACTTTGCTATGAAGTTCCACCAGGAATGAGTTTTCATGCAAAAACTGTCTATTTCAACTAAATTGATCCATCCAAAACGAACTTTGTACTTTGCTATGAAGTTCCACCAGGAATGAGTTTTTATGCAAAAACTGTCTATTTCAACTAACTTTGTCCATCCAAAACGAACTTTGTACTTTGCTATGAAGTTCCACCAGGAATGAGTTTTCATGCAAAAACTGTCTATTTCAACTAAATTGATCCATCCAAAACGAACTTTGTACTTTGCTATGAAGTTCCACCAGGAATGAGTTTTCATGCAAAAACTGTCTATTTCAACTTAATTCGTCCATCTGATTCGAACTTTGTACTTTGCTATGAAGTTCCACCAGGAATGAGTTTTTATGCAAAAACTGTCTATTTCAACTAACTTTGTCCATCCAAAACGAACTTTGTACTTTGCTATGAAGTTCCACCAGGAATGAGTTTTCATGCAAAAACTGTCTATTTCAACTAACTTTGTCCATCCAAAACGAACTTTGTACTTTGCTATGAAGTTCCACCAGGAATGAGTTTTCATGCAAAAACTGTCTATTTCAACTAAATTGATCCATCCAAAACGAACTTTGTACTTTGCTATGAAGTTCCACCAGGAATGAGTTTTCATGCAAAAACTGTCTATTTCAACTAAATTGATCCATCCAAAACGAACTTTGTACTTTGCTATGAAGTTCCACCAGGAATGAGTTTTCATGCAAAAACTGTCTATTTCAACTAAATTGATCCATCCAAAACGAACTTTGTACTTTGCTATGAAGTTCCACCAGGAATGAGTTTTCATGCAAAAACTGTCTATTTCAACTAACTTTGTCCATCCAAAACGAACTTTGTACTTTGCTATGAAGTTCCACCAGGAATGAGTTTTTATGCAAAAACTGTCTATTTCAACTAACTTTGTCCATCCAAAACGAACTTTGTACTTTGCTATGAAGTTCCACCAGGAATGAGTTTTCATGCAAAAACTGTCTATTTCAACTAAATTGATCCATCCAAAACGAACTTTGTACTTTGCTATGAAGTTCCACCAGGAATGAGTTTTCATGCAAAAACTGTCTATTTCAACTAAATTGATCCATCCAAAACGAACTTTGTACTTTGCTATGAAGTTCCACCAGGAATGAGTTTTCATGCAAAAACTGTCTATTTCAACTAAATTGATCCATCCAAAACGAACTTTGTACTTTGCTATGAAGTTCCACCAGGAATGAGTTTTTATGCAAAAACTGTCTATTTCAACTAACTTTGTCCATCCAAAACGAACTTTGTACTTTGCTATGAAGTTCCACCAGGAATGAGTTTTCATGCAAAAACTGTCTATTTCAACTAAATTGATCCATCCAAAACGAACTTTGTACTTTGCTATGAAGTTCCACCAGGAATGAGTTTTCATGCAAAAACTGTCTATTTCAACTTAATTCGTCCATCTGATTCGAACTTTGTACTTTGCTATGAAGTTCCACCAGGAATGAGTTTTTATGCAAAAACTGTCTATTTCAACTAACTTTGTCCATCCAAAACGAACTTTGTACTTTGCTATGAAGTTCCACCAGGAATGAGTTTTCATGCAAAAACTGTCTATTTCAACTAACTTTGTCCATCCAAAACGAACTTTGTACTTTGCTATGAAGTTCCACCAGGAATGAGTTACCATGCAAAAACTGTCTATTTCAACTAAATTGATCCATCCAAAACGAACTTTGTACTTTGCTATGAAGTTCCACCAGGAATGAGTTTTCATGCAAAAACTGTCTATTTCAACTAAATTGATCCATCCAAAACGAACTTTGTACTTTGCTATGAAGTTCCACCAGGAATGAGTTTTCATGCAAAAACTGTCTATTTCAACTAAATTGATCCATCCAAAACGAACTTTGTACTTTGCTATGAAGTTCCACCAGGAATGAGTTTTCATGCAAAAACTGTCTATTTCAACTAACTTTGTCCATCCAAAACGAACTTTGTACTTTGCTATGAAGTTCCACCAGGAATGAGTTTTTATGCAAAAACTGTCTATTTCAACTAACTTTGTCCATCCAAAACGAACTTTGTACTTTGCTATGAAGTTCCACCAGGAATGAGTTTTCATGCAAAAACTGTCTATTTCAACTAAATTGATCCAATCAAAACGAACTTTGTACTTTGCTATGAAGTTCCACCAGGAATGAGTTTTCATGCAAAAACTGTCTATTTCAACTAACTTTGTCCATCTAAAACGAACTTTGTACTTTGCTATGAAGTTCTACCAGGAATGAGTTTTCATGCAAAAACTGTCTATTTCAACTTAATTCGTCCATCTGATTCGAACTTTGTACTTTGCTATGAAGTTCCACCAGGAATGAGTTTTCATGCAAAAACTGTCTATTTCAACTAAATTGATCCATCCAAAACGAACTTTGTACTTTGCTATGAAGTTCCACCAGGAATGTGTTTTCATGCAAAAACTGTCTATTTCAACTAACTTTGTCCATCCAAAACGAACTTTGTACTTTGCTATGAAGTTCCACCAGGAATGAGTTTTCATGCAAAAACTGTCTATTTCAACTAAATTGATCCATCCAAAACGAACTTTGTACTTTGCTATGAAGTTCCACCAGGAATGAGTTTTCATGCAAAAACTGTCTATTTCAACTAACTTTGTCCATCTAAAACGAACTTTGTACTTTGCTATGAAGTTCTACCAGGAATGAGTTTTCATGCAAAAACTGTCTATTTCAACTTAATTCGTCCATCTGATTCGAACTTTGTACTTTGCTATGAAGTTCCACCAGGAATGAGTTTTCATACAAAAACTGTCTATTTCAACTTAATTCGTCCATCCAAAACGAACTTTGTACTTTGCTATGAAGTTCCACCAGGAATGAGTTTTCATGCAAAAACTGTCTATTTCAACTAAATTGATCCATCCAAAACGAACTTTGTACTTTGCTATGAAGTTCCACCAGGAATGAGTTTTCATGCAAAAACTGTCTATTTCAACTAAATTGATCCATCCAAAACGAACTTTGTACTTTGCTATGAAGTTCCACCAGGAATGAGTTTTCATGCAAAAACTGTCTATTTCAACTAAATTGATCCATCCAAAACGAACTTTGTACTTTGCTATGAAGTTCCACCAGGAATGAGTTTTCATGCAAAAACTGTCTATTTCAACTAACTTTGTCCATCCAAAACGAACTTTGTACTTTGCTATGAAGTTCCACCAGGAATGAGTTTTTATGCAAAAACTGTCTATTTCAACTAACTTTGTCCATCCAAAACGAACTTTGTACTTTGCTATGAAGGTCCACCAGGAATGAGTTTTCATGCAAAAACTGTCTATTTCAACTAAATTGATCCATCCAAAACGAACTTTGTACTTTGCTATGAAGTTCCACCAGGAATGAGTTTTCATGCAAAAACTGTCTATTTCAACTAAATTGATCCATCCAAAACGAACTTTGTACTTTGCTATGAAGTTCCACCAGGAATGAGTTTTCATGCAAAAACTGTCTATTTCAACTAAATTGATCCATCCAAAACGAACTTTGTACTTTGCTATGAAGTTCCACCAGGAATGAGTTTTTATGCAAAAACTGTCTATTTCAACTAACTTTGTCCATCCAAAACGAACTTTGTACTTTGCTATGAAGTTCCACCAGGAATGAGTTTTCATGCAAAAACTGTCTATTTCAACTAAATTGATCCATCCAAAACGAACTTTGTACTTTGCTATGAAGTTCCACCAGGAATGAGTTTTCATGCAAAAACTGTCTATTTCAACTAAATTGATCCATCTAAAACGAACTTTGTACTTTGCTATGAATTTCTACCAGGAATGAGTTTTCATGCAAAAACTGTCTATTTCAACTTAATTCGTCCATCTGATTCGAACTTTGTACTTTGCTATGAAGTTCCACCAGGAATGAGTTTTCATACAAAAACTGTCTATTTCAACTTAATTCGTCCATCCAAAACGAACTTTGTACTTTGCTATGAAGTTCCACCAGGAATGAGTTTTCATGCAAAAACTGTCTATTTCAACTAAATTGATCCATCCAAAACGAACTTTGTACTTTGCTATGAAGTTCCACCAGGAATGAGTTTTCATGCAAAAACTGTCTATTTCAACTAAATTGATCCATCCAAAACGAACTTTGTACTTTGCTATGAAGTTCCACCAGGAATGAGTTTTCATGCAAAAACTGTCTATTTCAACTTAATTCGTCCATCTGATTCGAACTTTGTACTTTGCTATGAAGTTCCACCAGGAATGAGTTTTCATACAAAAACTGTCTATTTCAACTTAATTCGTCCATCCAAAACGAACTTTGTACTTTGCTATGAAGTTCCACCAGGAATGAGTTTTCATGCAAAAACTGTCTATTTCAACTAAATTGATCCATCCAAAACGAACTTTGTACTTTGCTATGAAGTTCCACCAGGAATGAGTTTTCATGCAAAAACTGTCTATTTCAACTAAATTGATCCATCCAAAACGAACTTTGTACTTTGCTATGAAGTTCCACCAGGAATGAGTTTTCATGCAAAAACTGTCTATTTCAACTAACTTTGTCCATCCAAAACGAACTTTGTACTTTGCTATGAAGTTCCACCAGGAATGAGTTTTTATGCAAAAACTGTCTATTTCAACTAACTTTGTCCATCCAAAACGAACTTTGTACTTTGCTATGAAGTTCCACCAGGAATGAGTTTTCATGCAAAAACTGTCTATTTCAACTAAATTGATCCATCCAAAACGAACTTTGTACTTTGCTATGAAGTTCCACCAGGAATGAGTTTTCATGCAAAAACTGTCTATTTCAACTAAATTGATCCATCCAAAACGAACTTTGTACTTTGCTATGAAGTTCCACCAGGAATGAGTTTTCATGCAAAAACTGTCTATTTCAACTAAATTGATCCATCCAAAACGAACTTTGTACTTTGCTATGAAGTTCCACCAGGAATGAGTTTTTATGCAAAAACTGTCTATTTCAACTAACTTTGTCCATCCAAAACGAACTTTGTACTTTGCTATGAAGTTCCACCAGGAATGAGTTTTCATGCAAAAACTGTCTATTTCAACTAAATTGATCCATCCAAAACGAACTTTGTACTTTGCTATGAAGTTCCACCAGGAATGAGTTTTCATGCAAAAACTGTCTATTTCAACTTAATTCGTCCATCTGATTCGAACTTTGTACTTTGCTATGAAGTTCCACCAGGAATGAGTTTTTATGCAAAAACTGTCTATTTCAACTAACTTTGTCCATCCAAAACGAACTTTGTACTTTGCTATGAAGTTCCACCAGGAATGAGTTTTCATGCAAAAACTGTCTATTTCAACTAACTTTGTCCATCCAAAACGAACTTTGTACTTTGCTATGAAGTTCCACCAGGAATGAGTTACCATGCAAAAACTGTCTATTTCAACTAAATTGATCCATCCAAAACGAACTTTGTACTTTGCTATGAAGTTCCACCAGGAATGAGTTTTCATGCAAAAACTGTCTATTTCAACTAAATTGATCCATCCAAAACGAACTTTGTACTTTGCTATGAAGTTCCACCAGGAATGAGTTTTCATGCAAAAACTGTCTATTTCAACTAAATTGATCCATCCAAAACGAACTTTGTACTTTGCTATGAAGTTCCACCAGGAATGAGTTTTCATGCAAAAACTGTCTATTTCAACTAACTTTGTCCATCCAAAACGAACTTTGTACTTTGCTATGAAGTTCCACCAGGAATGAGTTTTTATGCAAAAACTGTCTATTTCAACTAACTTTGTCCATCCAAAACGAACTTTGTACTTTGCTATGAAGTTCCACCAGGAATGAGTTTTCATGCAAAAACTGTCTATTTCAACTAAATTGATCCAATCAAAACGAACTTTGTACTTTGCTATGAAGTTCCACCAGGAATGAGTTTTCATGCAAAAACTGTCTATTTCAACTAACTTTGTCCATCTAAAACGAACTTTGTACTTTGCTATGAAGTTCTACCAGGAATGAGTTTTCATGCAAAAACTGTCTATTTCAACTTAATTCGTCCATCTGATTCGAACTTTGTACTTTGCTATGAAGTTCCACCAGGAATGAGTTTTCATGCAAAAACTGTCTATTTCAACTAAATTGATCCATCCAAAACGAACTTTGTACTTTGCTATGAAGTTCCACCAGGAATGTGTTTTCATGCAAAAACTGTCTATTTCAACTAACTTTGTCCATCCAAAACGAACTTTGTACTTTGCTATGAAGTTCCACCAGGAATGAGTTTTCATGCAAAAACTGTCTATTTCAACTAAATTGATCCATCCAAAACGAACTTTGTACTTTGCTATGAAGTTCCACCAGGAATGAGTTTTCATGCAAAAACTGTCTATTTCAACTAACTTTGTCCATCTAAAACGAACTTTGTACTTTGCTATGAAGTTCTACCAGGAATGAGTTTTCATGCAAAAACTGTCTATTTCAACTTAATTCGTCCATCTGATTCGAACTTTGTACTTTGCTATGAAGTTCCACCAGGAATGAGTTTTCATACAAAAACTGTCTATTTCAACTTAATTCGTCCATCCAAAACGAACTTTGTACTTTGCTATGAAGTTCCACCAGGAATGAGTTTTCATGCAAAAACTGTCTATTTCAACTAAATTGATCCATCCAAAACGAACTTTGTACTTTGCTATGAAGTTCCACCAGGAATGAGTTTTCATGCAAAAACTGTCTATTTCAACTAAATTGATCCATCCAAAACGAACTTTGTACTTTGCTATGAAGTTCCACCAGGAATGAGTTTTCATGCAAAAACTGTCTATTTCAACTAAATTGATCCATCCAAAACGAACTTTGTACTTTGCTATGAAGTTCCACCAGGAATGAGTTTTCATGCAAAAACTGTCTATTTCAACTAACTTTGTCCATCCAAAACGAACTTTGTACTTTGCTATGAAGTTCCACCAGGAATGAGTTTTTATGCAAAAACTGTCTATTTCAACTAACTTTGTCCATCCAAAACGAACTTTGTACTTTGCTATGAAGGTCCACCAGGAATGAGTTTTCATGCAAAAACTGTCTATTTCAACTAAATTGATCCATCCAAAACGAACTTTGTACTTTGCTATGAAGTTCCACCAGGAATGAGTTTTCATGCAAAAACTGTCTATTTCAACTAAATTGATCCATCCAAAACGAACTTTGTACTTTGCTATGAAGTTCCACCAGGAATGAGTTTTCATGCAAAAACTGTCTATTTCAACTAAATTGATCCATCCAAAACGAACTTTGTACTTTGCTATGAAGTTCCACCAGGAATGAGTTTTTATGCAAAAACTGTCTATTTCAACTAACTTTGTCCATCCAAAACGAACTTTGTACTTTGCTATGAAGTTCCACCAGGAATGAGTTTTCATGCAAAAACTGTCTATTTCAACTAAATTGATCCATCCAAAACGAACTTTGTACTTTGCTATGAAGTTCCACCAGGAATGAGTTTTCATGCAAAAACTGTCTATTTCAACTAAATTGATCCATCTAAAACGAACTTTGTACTTTGCTATGAATTTCTACCAGGAATGAGTTTTCATGCAAAAACTGTCTATTTCAACTTAATTCGTCCATCTGATTCGAACTTTGTACTTTGCTATGAAGTTCCACCAGGAATGAGTTTTCATACAAAAACTGTCTATTTCAACTTAATTCGTCCATCCAAAACGAACTTTGTACTTTGCTATGAAGTTCCACCAGGAATGAGTTTTCATGCAAAAACTGTCTATTTCAACTAAATTGATCCATCCAAAACGAACTTTGTACTTTGCTATGAAGTTCCACCAGGAATGAGTTTTCATGCAAAAACTGTCTATTTCAACTAAATTGATCCATCCAAAACGAACTTTGTACTTTGCTATGAAGTTCCACCAGGAATGAGTTTTCATGCAAAAACTGTCTATTTCAACTAACTTTGTCTATCCAAAACGAACTTTGTACTTTGCTATGAAGTTCCACCAGGAATGAGTTTTCATACAAAAACTGTCTATTTCAACTTAATTCGTCCATCCAAAACGAACTTTGTACTTTGCTATGAAGTTCCACCAGGAATGAGTTTTTATGCAAAAACTGTCTATTTCAACTAACTTTGTCCATCTAAAACGAACTTTGTACTTTGCTATGAAGTTCCACCAGGAATGAGTTTTCATGCAAAAACTGTCTATTTCAACTAAATTGATCCATCCAAAACGAACTTTGTACTTTGCTATTAAGTTCCACCAGGAATGAGTTTTCATGCAAAAACTGTCTATTTCAACTAACTTTGTCCATCCAAAACGAACTTTGTACTTTGCTATGAAGTTCCACCAGGAATGAGTTTTCATACAAAAACTGTCTATTTCAACTTAATTCGTCCATCCAAAACGAACTTTGTACTTTGCTATGAAGTTCCACCAGGAATGAGTTTTCATGCAAAAACTGTCTATTTCAACTTAATTCGTCCATCTGATTCGAACTTTGTACTTTGCTATGAAGTTCCACCAGGAATGAGTTTTCATACAAAAACTGTCTATTTCAACTTAATTCGTCCATCCAAAACGAACTTTGTACTTTGCTATGAAGTTCCACCAGGAATGAGTTTTCATGCAAAAACTGTCTATTTCAACTAACTTTGTCCATCCAAAACGAACTTTGTACTTTGCTATGAAGTTCCACCAGGAATGAGTTTTCATGCAAAAACTGTCTATTTCAACGAACTTTGTTCATCTGATTCGAACTTTGTACTTTGCTATGAAGTTCCACCAGGAATGAGTTTTCATACAAAAACTGTCTATTTCAACTTAATTCGTCCATCCAAAACGAACTTTGTACTTTGCTATGAAGTTCCACCAGGAATGAGTTTTCATGCAAAAACTGTCTATTTCAACTAAATTGATCCATCCAAAACGAACTTTGTACTTTGCTATGAAGTTCCACCAGGAATGAGTTTTCATGCAAAAACTGTCTATTTCAACTAAATTGATCCATCCAAAACGAACTTTGTACTTTGCTATGAAGTTCCACCAGGAATGAGTTTTCATGCAAAAACTGTCTATTTCAACTAAATTGATCCATCCAAAACGAACTTTGTACTTTGCTATGAAGTTCCACCAGGAATGAGTTTTCATGCAAAAACTGTCTATTTCAACTAAATTGATCCATCCAAAACGAACTTTGTACTTTGCTATGAAGTTCCACCAGGAATGAGTTTTGATGCAAAAACTGTCTATTTCAACTAAATTGATCCATCCAAAACGAACTTTGTACTTTGCTATGAAGTTCCACCAGGAATGAGTTTTCATGCAAAAACTGTCTATTTCAACTAACTTTGTCCATCTAAAACGAACTTTGTACTTTGCTATGAAGTTCTACCAGGAATGAGTTTTCATGCAAAAACTGTCTATTTCAACCTAATTCGTCCATCTGATTCGAACTTTGTATTTTGCTATGAAGTTCCACCAGGAATGAGTTTTCATACAAAAACTGTCTATTTCAACTTAATTCGTCCATCCAAAACGAACTTTGTACTTTGCTATGAAGTTCCACCAGGAATGAGTTTTCATGCAAAAACTGTCTATTTCAACTAAATTGATCCATCCAAAACGAACTTTATACTTTGCTATGAAGTTCCACCAGGAATGAGTTTTCATGCAAAAACTGTCTATTTCAACTAAATTGATCCATCCAAAACGAACTTTGTACTTTGCTATGAAGTTCCACCAGGAATGAGTTTTCATGCAAAAACTGTCTATTTCAACTAAATTGATCCATCCAAAACGAACTTTGTACTTTGCTATGAAGTTCCACCAGGAATGAGTTTTCATGCAAAAACTGTCTATTTCAACTAACTTTGTCCATCCAAAACGAACTTTGTACTTTGCTATGAAGTTCCACCAGGAATGAGTTTTCATGCAAAAACTGTCTATTTCAACTAACTTTGTCCATCCAAAACGAACTTTGTACTTTGCTATGAAGTTCCACCAGGAATGAGTTTTCATGCAAAAACTGTCTATTTCAACTAAATTGATCCATCCAAAACGAACTTTGTACTTTGCTATGAAGTTCCACCAGGAATGAGTTTTCATGCAAAAACTGTCTATTTCAACTAAATTGATCCATCCAAAACGAACTTTGTACTTTGCTATGAAGTTCCACCAGGAATGAGTTTTCATGCAAAAACTGTCTATTTCAACTAAATTGATCCATCCAAAACGAACTTTGTACTTTGCTATGAAGTTCCACCAGGAATGAGTTTTTATGCAAAAACTGTCTATTTCAACTAACTTTGTCCATCCAAAACGAACTTTGTACTTTGCTATGAAGTTCCACCAGGAATGAGTTTTTATGCAAAAACTGTCTATTTCAACTAACTTTGTCCATCCAAAACGAACTTTGTACTTTGCTATGAAGTTCCACCAGGAATGAGTTTTCATGCAAAAACTGTCTATTTCAACTAAATTGATCCATCCAAAACGAACTTTGTACTTTGCTATGAAGTTCCACCAGGAATGAGTTTTCATGCAAAAACTGTCTATTTCAACTAAATTGATCCATCTAAAACGAACTTTGTACTTTGCTATGAAGTTCTACCAGGAATGAGTTTTCATGCAAAAACTGTCTATTTCAACTTAATTCGTCCATCTGATTCGAACTTTGTACTTTGCTATGAAGTTCCACCAGGAATGAGTTTTCATACAAAAACTGTCTATTTCAACTTAATTCGTCCATCCAAAACGAACTTTGTACTTTGCTATGAAGTTCCACCAGGAATGAGTTTTCATGCAAAAACTGTCTATTTCAACTAAATTGATCCATCCAAAACGAACTTTGTACTTTGCTATGAAGTTCCACCAGGAATGAGTTTTTATGCAAAAACTGTCTATTTCAACTAACTTTGTCCATCCAAAACGAACTTTGTACTTTGCTATGAAGTTCCACCAGGAATGAGTTTTCATGCAAAAACTGTCTATTTCAAATTGATCCATCCAAAACGAACTTTGTACTTTGCTATGAAGTTCCACCAGGAATGAGTTTTCATGCAAAAACTGTCTATTTCAACTAAATTGATCCATCTAAAACGAATTTTGTACTTTGCTATGAAGTTCTACCAGGAATGAGTTTTCATGCAAAAACTGTCTATTTCAACTTAATTCGTCCATCTGATTCGAACTTTGTACTTTGCTATGAAGTTCCACCAGGAATGAGTTTTCATACAAAAACTGTCTATTTCAATATAATTCGTCCATCCAAAACGAACTTTGTACTTTGCTATGAAGTTCCACCAGGAATGAGTTCTCATGCAAAAACTGTCTATTTCAACTAAATTGATCCATCCAAAACGAACTTTGTACTTTGCTATGAAGTTCTACCAGGAATGAGTTTTCATGCAAAAACTATCTATTTCAACTAAATTGATCCATCCAAAACGAACTTTGTACTTTGCTATGAAGTTCCACCAGGAATGAGTTTTCATGCAAAAACTGTCTATTTCAACTAAATTGATCCATCCAAAACGAACTTTGTACTTTGCTATGAAGTTCCACCAGGAATGAGTTTTCATGCAAAAACTGTCTATTTCAACTAAATTGATCCATCCAAAACGAACTTTGTACTTTGCTATGAAGTTCCACCAGGAATGAGTTTTCATGCAAAAACTGTCTATTTCAACTAAATTGATCCATCCAAAACGAACTTTGTACTTTGCTATGAAGTTCCACCAGGAATGAGTTTTCATGCAAAAACTGTCTATTTCAACTAAATTGATCCATCCAAAACGAACTTTGTACTTTGCTATGAAGTTCCACCAGGAATGAGTTTTCATGCAAAAACTGTCTAATTCAACTAAATTGATCCATCTAAAACGAACTTTGTACTTTGCTATGAAGTTCTACCAGGAATGAGTTTTCATGCAAAAACTGTCTATTTCAACTAAATTGATCCATCCAAAACGAACTTTGTACTTTGCTATGAAGTTCCACCAGGAATGAGTTTTCATCCAAAAACTGTCTATTTCAACTTAATTCGTCCATCCAAAACGAACTTTGTACTTTGCTATGAAGTTCCACCAGGAATGAGTTTTTATGCAAAAACTGTCTATTTCAACTAACTTTGTCCATCCAAAACGAACTTTGTACTTTGCTATGAAGTTCCACCAGGAATGAGTTTTCATGCAAAAACTGTCTATTTCAACTTAATTCGTCCATCCAAAACGAACTTTGTACTTTGCTATGAAGTTCCACCAGGAATGAGCTTTTATGCAAAAACTGTCTATTTCAACTAACTTTGTCCATCTAAAACGAACTTTGTACTTTGCTATGAAGTTCCACCAGGAATGATTTTTCATACAAAAACTGTCTATTTCAACTTAATTCGTCCATCCAAAACGAACTTTGTACTTTGCTATGAAGTTCCACCAGGAATGAGTTCTCATGCAAAAACTGTCTATTTCAACTTACTTTGTCCATCCAAAACGAACTTTGTACTTTGCTATGAAGTTCCACCAGGAATGAGTTTTCATGCAAAAACTGTCTATTTCAACTAAATTGATCCATCCAAAACGAACTTTTTACTTTGCTATGAAGTTCCACCAGGAATGAGTTTTCATGCAAAAACTGTCTATTTCAACTAACTTTGTCCATCCAAAACGAACTTTGTACTTTGCTATGAAGTTCCACCAGGAATGAGTTTTCATACAAAAACTGTCTATTTCAACTTAAATGATCCATCCAAAACGAACTTTGTACTTTGCTATGAAGTTCCACCAGGAATGAGTTTTCATGCAAAAACTGTCTATTTCAACTAACTTTGTCCATCCAAAACGAACTTTGTACTTTGCTATGAAGTTCCACCAGGAATGAGTTTTCATGCAAAAACTGTCTATTTCAACTAACTTTGTCCATCCAAAACGAACTTTTTACTTTGCTATGAAGTTCCACCAGGAATGAGTTTTCATGCAAAAACTGTCTATTTCAACTAACTTTGTCCATCCAAAACGAACTTTGTACTTTGCTATGAAGTTCCACCAGGAATGAGTTTTCATGCAAAAACTGTCTATTTCAACTAAATTGATCCATCCAAAACGAACTTTGTACTTTGCTATGAAGTTCCACCAGGAATGAGTTTTCATGCAAAAACTGTCTATTTCAACTAACTTTGTCCATCCAAAACGAACTTTGTACTTTGCTATGAAGTTCCACCAGGAATGAGTTTTCATACAAAAACTGTCTATTTCAACTAAATTGATCCATCCAAAACGAACTTTGTACTTTGCTATGAAGTTCCACCAGGAATGAGTTTTCATGCAAAAACTGTCTATTTCAACTAACTTTGTCTATCCAAAACGAACTTTGTACTTTGCTATGAAGTTCCACCAGGAATGAGTTTTCATACAAAAACTGTCTATTTCAACTTAATTCGTCCATCCAAAACGAACTTTGTACTTTGCTATGAAGTTCCACCAGGAATGAGCTTTTATGCAAAAACTGTCTATTTCAACTAACTTTGTCCATCTAAAACGAACTTTGTACTTTGCTATGAAGTTCCACCAGGAATGAGTTTTCATGCAAAAACTGTCTATTTCAACTTAATTCGTCCATCTGATTCGAACTTTGTACTTTGCTATGAAGTTCCACCAGGAATGAGTTTTCATACAAAAACTGTCTATTTCAACTTAATTCGTCCATCCAAAACGAACTTTGTACTTTGCTATGAAGTTCCACCAGGAATGAGTTTTCATGCAAAAACTGTCTATTTCAACTAACTTTGTCCATCCAAAACGAACTTTGTACTTTGCTATGAAGTTCCACCAGGAATGAGTTTTCATGCAAAAACTGTCTATTTCAACTAACTTTGTTCATCTGATTCGAACTTTGTACTTTGCTATGAAGTTCCACCAGGAATGAGTTTTCATACAAAAACTGTCTATTTCAACTTAATTCGTCCATCCAAAACGAACTTTGTACTTTGCTATGAAGTTCCACCAGGAATGAGTTTTCATGCAAAAACTGTCTATTTCAACTTACTTTGTCCATCCAAAACGAACTTTGTACTTTGCTATGAAGTTCCACCAGGAATGAGTTTTCATGCAAAAACTGTCTATTTCAACTAAATTGATCCATCCAAAACGAACTTTTACTTTGCTATGAAGTTCCACCAGGAATGAGTTTTCATGCAAAAACTGTCTATTTCAACTAACTTTGTCCATCCAAAACGAACTTTGTACTTTGCTATGAAGTTCCACCAGGAATGAGTTTTCATACAAAAACTGTCTATTTCAACTTAATTCGTCCATCCAAAACAAACTTTGTACTTTGCTATGAAGTTCCACCAGGAATGAGTTTTCATGCAAAAACTGTCTATTTCAACTAACTTTGTCCATCCAAAACGAACTTTGTACTTTGCTATGAAGTTCCACCAGGAATGAGTTTTCATGCAAAAACTGTCTATTTCAACTAACTTTGTCCATCCAAAACGAACTTTGTACTTTGCTATGAAGTTCCACCAGGAATGAGTTTTCATGCAAAAACTGTCTATTTCAACTAAATTGATCCATCCAAAACGAACTTTGTACTTTGCTATGAAGTTCCACCAGCAATGAGTTTTCATGCAAAAACTGTCTATTTCAACTAACTTTGTCCATCCAAAACGAACTTTGTACTTTGCTATGAAGTTCCACCAGGAATGAGTTTTCATACAAAAACTGTCTATTTCAACTTAATTCGTCCATCTGATTCGAACTTTGTACTTTGCTATGAAGTTCCACCAGGAATGAGTTTTCATACAAAAACTGTCTATTTCAACTTAATTCGTCCATCCAAAACGAACTTTGTACTTTGCTATGAAGTTCCACCAGGAATGAGTTTTCATGCAAAAACTGTCTATTTCAACTAACTTTGTCCATCCAAAACGAACTTTGTACTTTGCTATGAAGTTCCACCAGGAATGAGTTTTCATACAAAAACTGTCTATTTCAACTTAAATGATCCATCCAAAACGAACTTTGTACTTTGCTATGAAGTTCCACCAGGAATGAGTTTTCATGCAAAAACTGTCTATTCCAACTAACTTTGTCCATCCAAAACGAACTTTGTACTTTGCTATGAAGTTCCACCAGGAATGAGTTTTCATGCAAAAACTATCTATTTCAACTAAATTGATCCATCCAAAACGAACTTTGTACTTTGCTATGAAGTTCCACCAGGAATGAGTTTTCATGCAAAAACTGTCTATTTCAACTAACTTTGTCCATCCAAAACGAACTTTGTACTTTGCTATGAAGTTCCACCAGGAATGAGTTTTTATGCAAAAACTGTCTATTTCAACTAACTTTGTCCATCCAAAACGAACTTTGTACTTTGCTATGAAGTTCCACCAGGAATGAGTTTTCATGCAAAAACTGTCTATTTCAACTAACTTTGTCCATCCAAAACGAACTTTGTACTTTGCTATGAAGTTCCACCAGGAATGAGTTTTCATGCAAAAACTGTCTATTTCAACTAAATTGATCCATCCAAAACGAACTTTGTACTTTGCTATGAAGTTCCACCAGGAATGAGTTTTCATGCAAAAACTGTCTATTTCAACTAACTTTGTCCATCTAAAACGAACTTTGTACTTTGCTATGAAGTTCTACCAGGAATGAGTTTTCATGCAAAAACTGTCTATTTCAACTTAATTCGTCCATCTGATTCGAACTTTGTACTTTGCTATGAAGTTCCACCAGGAATGAGTTTTCACACAAAAACTGTCTATTTCAACTTAATTCGTCCATCCAAAACGAACTTTGTACTTTGCTATGAAGTTCCACCAGGAATGAGTTTTCATGCAAAAATTGTCTATTTCAACTAAATTGATCCATCCAAAACGAACTTTGTACTTTGCTATGAAGTTCCACCAGGAATGAGTTTTTATGCAAAAACTGTCTATTTCAACTAACTTTGTCCATCCAAAACGAACTTTGTACTTTGCTATGAAGTTCCACCATGAATGAGTTTTCATGCAAAAACTGTCTATTTCAACTAAATTGATCCATCCAAAACGAACTTTGTACTTTGCTATGAAGTTCCACCAGGAATGAGTTTTCATGCAAAAACTGTCTATTTCAACTAAATTGATCCATCCAAAACGAATTTTGTACTTTGCTATGAAGTTCCACCAGGAATGAGTTTTCATACAAAAACTGTCTATTTCAACTAACTTTGTCCATCCAAAACGAACTTTGTACTTTGCTATGAAGTTCCACCAGGAATGAGTTTTCATGCAAAAACTGTCTATTTCAACTAAATTGATCCATCCAAAACGAACTTTGTACTTTGCTATGAAGTTCCACCAGGAATGAGTTTTCATGCAAAAACTGTCTATTTCAACTAACTTTGTCCATCCAAAACGAACTTTGTACTTTGCTATGAAGTTCCACCAGGAATGAGTTTTCATGCAAAAACTGTCTATTTCAACTAACTTTGTCCATCCAAAACGAACTTTGTACTTTGCTATGAAGTTCCACCAGGAATGAGTTTTTATGCAAAAACTGTCTATTTCAACTAACTTTGTCCATCCAAAACGAACTTTGTACTTTGCTATGAAGTTCCACCAGGAATGAGTTTTCATACAAAAACTGTCTATTTCAACTAACTTTGTCCATCCAAAACGAACTTTGTACTTTGCTATGAAGTTCCACCAGGAATGAGTTTTTATGCAAAAACTGTCTATTTAAACTAACTTTGTCCATCCAAAACGAACTTTGTACTTTGCTATGAAGTTCCACCAGGAATGAGTTTTCATGCAAAAACTGTCTATTTCAACTAACTTTGTCCATCCAAAACGAACTTTGTACTTTGCTATGAAGTTCCACCAGGAATGAGTTTTCATGCAAAAACTGTCTATTTCAACTAACTTTGTCCATCCAAAACGAACTTTGTACTTTGCTATGAAGTTCCACCAGGAATGAGTTTTCATGCAAAAACTGTCTATTTCAACTAACTTTGTCCATCCAAAACGAACTTTGTACTTTGCTATGAAGTTCCACCAGGAATGAGTTTTCATGCTAAAACTGTCTATTTCAACTAAATTGATCCATCCAAAACGAACTTTGTACTTTGCTATGAAGTTCCACCAGGAATGAGTTTTCATGCAAAAACTGTCTATTTCAACTTAATTCGTCCATCTGATTCGAACTTTGTTCTTTGCTATGAAGTTCCACCAGGAATGAGTTTTCATACAAAAACTGTCTATTTCAACTTAATTCGTCCATCCAAAACGAACTTTGTACTTTGCTATGAAGTTCCACCAGGAATGAGTTTTCATGCAAAAACTGTCTATTTCAACTAACTTTGTCCATCCAAAACGAACTTTGTACTTTGCTATGAAGTTCCACCAGGAATGAGTTTTCATGCAAAAACTGTCTATTTCAACTAACTTTGTCCATCCAAAACGAACTTTGTACTTTGCTATGAAGTTCCACCAGGAATGAGTTTTCATGCAAAAACTGTCTATTTCAACTAAATTGATCCATCCAAAACGAACTTTGTACTTTGCTATGAAGTTCCACCAGGAATGAGTTTTCATACAAAAACTGTCTATTTCAACTAACTTTGTCCATCTGATTCGAACTTTGTACTTTGCTATGAAGTTCCACCAGGAATGAGTTTTCATACAAAAACTGTCTATTTCAACTTAATTCGTCCATCCAAAACGAACTTTGTACTTTGCTATGAAGTTCCACCAGGAATGAGTTTTCATGCAAAAACTGTCTATTTCAACTAACTTTGTCCATCCAAAACGAACTTTGTACTTTGCTATGAAGTTCCACCAGGAATGAGTTTTCATGCAAAAACTGTCTATTTCAACTAAATTGATCCATCCAAAACGAACTTTGTACTTTGCTATGAAGTTCCACCAGGAATGAGTTTTTATGCAAAAACTGTCTATTTCAACTAACTTTGTCCATCCAAAACGAACTTTGTACTTTGCTATGAAGTTCCACCAGGAATGAGTTTTCATGCAAAAACTGTCTATTTCAACTAAATTGATCCATCCAAAACGAACTTTGTACTTTGCTATGAAGTTCCACCAGGAATGAGTTTTCATGCAAAAACTGTCTATTTCAACTTAATTCGTCCATCTGATTCGAACTTTGTACTTTGCTATGAAGTTCCACCAGGAATGAGTTTTTATGCAAAAACTGTCTATTTCAACTAACTTTGTCCATCCAAAACGAACTTTGTACTTTGCTATGAAGTTCCACCAGGAATGAGTTTTCATGCAAAAACTGTCTATTTCAACTAACTTTGTCCATCCAAAACGAACTTTGTACTTTGCTATGAAGTTCCACCAGGAATGAGTTTTCATGCAAAAACTGTCTATTTCAACTAAATTGATCCATCCAAAACGAACTTTGTACTTTGCTATGAAGTTCCACCAGGAATGAGTTTTCATACAAAAACTGTCTATTTCAACTTAATTCGTCCATCTGATTCGAACTTTGTACTTTGCTATGAAGTTCCACCAGGAATGAGTTTTCATACAAAAACTGTCTATTTCAACTTAATTCGTCCATCCAAAACGAACTTTGTACTTTGCTATGAAGTTCCACCAGGAATGAGTTTTTATGCAAAAACTGTCTATTTCAACTAACTTTGTCCATCCAAAACGAACTTTGTACTTTGCTATGAAGTTCCACCAGGAATGAGTTTTCATGCAAAAACTGTCTATTTCAACTAAATTGATCCATCCAAAACGAACTTTGTACTTTGCTATGAAGTTCCACCAGGAATGAGTTTTTATGCAAAAACTGTCTATTTCAACTAACTTTGTCCATCCAAAACGAACTTTGTACTTTGCTATGAAGTTCCACCAGGAATGAGTTTTCATACAAAAACTGTCTATTTCAACTTAATTCGTCCATCTGATTCGAACTTTGTACTTTGCTATGAAGTTCCACCAGGAATGAGTTTTCATACAAAAACTGTCTATTTCAACTTAATTCGTCCATCCAAAACGAACTTTGTACTTTGCTATGTAGTTCCACCAGGAATGAGTTTTCATGCAAAAACTGTCTATTTCAACTAACTTTGTCCATCTAAAACGAACTTTGTACTTTGCTATGAAGTTCTACCAGGAATGAGTTTTCATGCAAAAACTGTCTATTTCAACTTAATTCGTCCATCTGATTCGAACTTTGTACTTTGCTATGAAGTTCCACCAGGAATGAGTTTTCATACAAAAACTGTCTATTTCAACTAAATTGATCCATCCAAAACGAGCTTTGTACTTTGCTATGAAGTTCCACCAGGAATGAGTTTTCATGCAAAAACTGTATATTTCAACTTAATTCGTCCATCTGATTCGAACTTTGTACTTTGCTATGAAGTTCCACCAGGAATGAGTTTTCATACAAAAACTGTCTATTTCAACTTAATTCGTCCATCCAAAACGAACTTTGTACTTTGCTATGAAGTTCCACCAGGAATGAGTTTTCATGCAAAAACTGTCTATTTCAACTAACTTTGTCCATCCAAAACGAACTTTGTACTTTGCTATGAAGTTCCACCAGGAATGAGTTTTCATGCAAAAACTGTCTATTTCAACTAAATTGATCCATCCAAAACGAGCTTTGTACTTTGCTATGAAGTTCCACCAGGAATGAGTTTTCATGCAAAAACTGTATATTTCAACTTAATTCGTCCATCTGATTCGAACTTTGTACTTTGCTATGAAGTTCCACCAGGAATGAGTTTTCATACAAAAACTGTCTATTTCAACTTAATTCGTCCATCCAAAACGAACTTTGTACTTTGCTATGAAGTTCCACCAGGAATGAGTTACCATGCAAAAACTGTCTATTTCAACTAAATTGATCCATCCAAAACGAACTTTGTACTTTGCTATGAAGTTCCACCAGGAATGAGTTTTCATGCAAAAACTGTCTATTTCAACTAACTTTGTCCATCCAAAACGAACTTTGTACTTTGCTATGAAGTTCCACCAGGAATGAGTTTTCATGCAAAAACTGTCTATTTCAACTAAATTGATCCATCCAAAACGAACTTTGTACTTTGCTATGAAGTTCCACCAGGAATGAGTTTTCATACAAAAACTGTCTATTTCAACTTAATTCGTCCATCTGATTCGAACTTTGTACTTTGCTATGAAGTTCCACCAGGAATGAGTTTTCATACAAAAACTGTCTATTTCAACTTAATTCGTCCATCCAAAACGAACTTTGTACTTTGCTATGAAGTTCCACCAGGAATGAGTTACCATGCAAAAACTGTCTATTTCAACTAAATTGATCCATCCAAAACGAACTTTGTACTTTGCTATGAAGTTCCACCAGGAATGAGTTTTCATGCAAAAACTGTCTATTTCAACTAACTTTGTCCATCCAAAACGAACTTTGTACTTTGCTATGAAGTTCCACCAGGAATGAGTTTTCATGCAAAAACTGTCTATTTCAACTAAATTGATCCATCCAAAACGAACTTTGTACTTTGCTATGAAGTTCCACCAGGAATGAGTTTTCATACAAAAACTGTCTATTTCAACTTAATTCGTCCATCTGATTCGAACTTTGTACTTTGCTATGAAGTTCCACCAGGAATGAGTTTTCATACAAAAACTGTCTATTTCAACTTAATTCGTCCATCCAAAACGAACTTTGTACTTTGCTATGAAGTTCCACCAGGAATGAGTTTTCATGCAAAAACTGTCTATTTCAACTAACTTTGTCCATCCAAAACGAACTTTGTACTTTGCTATGAAGTTCCACCAGGAATGAGTTTTCATGCAAAAACTGTCTATTTCAACTAAATTGATCCATCCAAAACGAGCTTTGTACTTTGCTATGAAGTTCCACCAGGAATGAGTTTTCATGCAAAAACTGTATATTTCAACTTAATTCGTCCATCTGATTCGAACTTTGTACTTTGCTATGAAGTTCCACCAGGAATGAGTTTTCATACAAAAACTGTCTATTTCAACTTAATTCGTCCATCCAAAACGAACTTTGTACTTTGCTATGAAGTTCCACCAGGAATGAGTTTTCATGCAAAAACTGTCTATTTCAACTAACTTTGTCCATCCAAAACGAACTTTGTACTTTGCTATGAAGTTCCACCAGGAATGAGTTTTCATGCAAAAACTGTCTTTTTCAACTAAATTGATCCATCCAAAACGAACTTTGTACTTTGCTATGAAGTTCCACCAGGAATGAGTTTTCATACAAAAACTGTCTATTTCAACTTAATTCGTCCATCTGATTCGAACTTTGTACTTTGCTATGAAGTTCCACCAGGAATGAGTTTTCATACAAAAACTGTCTATTTCAACTTAATTCGTCCATCCAAAACGAACTTTGTACTTTGCTATGAAGTTCCACCAGGAATGAGTTACCATGCAAAAACTGTCTATTTCAACTAAATTGATCCATCCAAAACGAACTTTGTACTTTGCTATGAAGTTCCACCAGGAATGAGTTTTCATGCAAAAACTGTCTATTTCAACTAACTTTGTCCATCCAAAACGAACTTTGTACTTTGCTATGAAGTTCCACCAGGAATGAGTTTTCATGCAAAAACTGTCTATTTCAACTAAATTGATCCATCCAAAACGAACTTTGTACTTTGCTATGAAGTTCCACCAGGAATGAGTTTTCATACAAAAACTGTCTATTTCAACTTAATTCGTCCATCTGATTCGAACTTTGTACTTTGCTATGAAGTTCCACCAGGAATGAGTTTTCATACAAAAACTGTCTATTTCAACTTAATTCGTCCATCCAAAACGAACTTTGTACTTTGCTATGAAGTTCCACCAGGAATGAGTTTTCATGCAAAAACTGTCTATTTCAACTAACTTTGTCCATCCAAAACGAACTTTGTACTTTGCTATGAAGTTCCACCAGGAATGAGTTTTCATGCAAAAACTGTCTATTTCAACTAAATTGATCCATCCAAAACGAGCTTTGTACTTTGCTATGAAGTTCCACCAGGAATGAGTTTTCATGCAAAAACTGTATATTTCAACTTAATTCGTCCATCTGATTCGAACTTTGTACTTTGCTATGAAGTTCCACCAGGAATGAGTTTTCATACAAAAACTGTCTATTTCAACTTAATTCGTCCATCCAAAACGAACTTTGTACTTTGCTATGAAGTTCCACCAGGAATGAGTTTTCATGCAAAAAACTGTCTATTTCAACTAACTTTGTCCATCCAAAACGAACTTTGTACTTTGCTATGAAGTTCCACCAGGAATGAGTTTTCATGCAAAAACTGTCTTTTTCAACTAAATTGATCCATCCAAAACGAACTTTGTACTTTGCTATGAAGTTCCACCAGGAATGAGTTTTCATACAAAAACTGTCTATTTCAACTTAATTCGTCCATCTGATTCGAACTTTGTACTTTGCTATGAAGTTCCACCAGGAATGAGTTTTCATACAAAAACTGTCTATTTCAACTTAATTCGTCCATCCAAAACGAACTTTGTACTTTGCTATGAAGTTCCACCAGGAATGAGTTTTCATGCAAAAACTGTCTATTTCAACTAACTTTGTCCATCCAAAACGAACTTTGTACTTTGCTATGAAGTTCCACCAGGAATGAGTTTTCATGCAAAAACTGTCTATTTCAACTTAATTCGTCCATCTGATTCGAACTTTGTACTTTGCTATGAAGTTCCACCAGGAATGAGTTTTCATACAAAAACTGTCTTTTTCAACTTAATTCGTCCATCCAAAACGAACTTTGTACTTTGCTATGAAGTTCCACCAGGAATGAGTTTTCATGCAAAAACTGTCTATTTCAACTTAATTCGTCCATCTGATTCGAACTTTGTACTTTGCTATGAAGTTCCACCAGGAATGAGTTTTCATACAAAAACTGTCTATTTCAACTTAATTCGTCCATCCAAAACGAACTTTGTACTTTGTTATGAAGTTCCACCAGGAATGAGTTTTCATGCAAAAACTGTCTATTTCAACTAAATTGATCCATCCAAAACGAGCTTTGTACTTTGCTATGAAGTTCCACCAGGAATGAGTTTTCATGCAAAAACTGTCTATTTCAACTAACTTTGTCCATCCAAAACGAACTTTGTACTTTGCTATGAAGTTCCACCAGGAATGAGTTTTCATGCAAAAACTGTCTATTTCAACTTAATTCGTCCATCTGATTCGACCTTTGTACTTTGCTATGAAGTTCCACCAGGAATGAGTTTTCATACAAAAACTGTCTATTTCAACTTAATTCGTCCATCCAAAACGAACTTTGTACTTTGCTATGAAGTTCCACCAGGAATGAGTTTTCATGCAAAAACTGTCTATTTCAACTAACTTTGTCCATCCAAAACGAACTTTGTACTTTGCTATGAAGTTCCACCAGGAATGAGTTTTCATGCAAAAACTGTCTATTTTAACTAAATTGATCCATCCAAAACGAACTTTTTACTTTGCTATGAAGTTCCACCAGGAATGAGTTTTCATGCAAAAACTGTCTATTTCAACTAACTTTGTCCATCCAAAACGAACTTTGTACTTTGCTATGAAGTTCCACCAGGAATGAGTTTTCATACAAAAACTGTCTATTTCAACTTAATTCGTCCATCCAAAACAAACTTTGTACTTTGCTATGAAGTTCCACCAGGAATGAGTTTTCATGCAAAAACTGTCTATTTCAACTAACTTTGTCCATCCAAAACGAACTTTGTACTTTGCTATGAAGTTCCACCAGGAATGAGTTTTCATGCAAAAACTGTCTATTTCAACTAACTTTGTCCATCCAAAACGAACTTTGTACTTTGCTATGAAGTTCCACCAGGAATGAGTTTTCATGCAAAAACTGTCTATTTCAACTAAATTGATCCATCCAAAACGAACATTGTACTTTGCTATGAAGTTCCACCAGGAATGAGTTTTCATGCAAAAACTGTCTATTTCAACTAACTTTGTCCATCTAAAACGAACTTTGTACTTTGCTATGAAGTTCTACCAGGAATGAGTTTTCATGCAAAAACTGTCTATTTCAACTTAATTCGTCCATCTGATTCGAACTTTGTACTTTGCTATGAAGTTCCACCAGGAATGAGTTTTCATGCAAAAACTGTCTATTTCAACTAAATTGATCCATCCAAAACGAACTTTGTACTTTGCTATGAAGTTCCACCAGGAATGAGTTTTCATGCAAAAACTGTCTATTTCAACTAACTTTGTCCATCTAAAACGAACTTTGTACTTTGCTATGAAGTTCTACCAGGAATGAGTTTTCATGCAAAAACTGTCTATTTCAACTTAATTCGTCCATCTGATTCGAACTTTGTACTTTGCTATGAAGTTCCACCAGGAATGAGTTTTCATACAAAAACTGTCTATTTCAACTTAATTCGTCCATCCAAAACGAACTTTGTACTTTGCTATGAAGTTCCACCAGGAATGAGTTTTCATGCAAAAACTGTCTATTTCAACTTAATTCGTCCATCTGATTCGAACTTTGTACTTTGCTATGAAGTTCCACCAGGAATGAGTTTTCATACAAAAACTGTCTATTTCAACTTAATTCGTCCATCCAAAACGAACTTTGTACTTTGCTATGAAGTTCCACCAGGAATGAGTTTTCATGCAAAAACTATCTATTTCAACTAAATTGATCCATCCAAAACGAACTTTGTACTTTGCTATGAAGTTCCACCAGGAATGAGTTTTCATGCAAAAACTGTCTATTTCAACTAAATTGATCCATCCAAAACGAGCTTTGTACTTTGCTATGAAGTTCCACCAGGAATGAGTTTTCGTGCAAAAACTGTCTATTTCAACTAAATTGATCCATCCAAAACGAACTTTTTACTTTGCTATGAAGTTCCACCAGGAATGAGTTTTCATGCAAAAACTGTCTATTTCAACTAACTTTGTCCATCCAAAACGAACTTTGTACTTTGCTATGAAGTTCCACCAGGAATGAGTTTTCATACAAAAACTGTCTATTTCAACTTAATTCGTCCATCCAAAACAAACTTTGTACTTTGCTATGAAGTTCCACCAGGAATGAGTTTTCATGCAAAAACTGTCTATTTCAACTAACTTTGTCCATCCAAAACGAACTTTGTACTTTGCTATGAAGTTCCACCAGGAATGAGTTTTCATGCAAAAACTGTCTATTTCAACTAACTTTGTCCATCCAAAACGAACTTTGTACTTTGCTATGAAGTTCCACCAGGAATGAGTTTTCATGCAAAAACTGTCTATTTCAACTAACTTTGTCCATCCAAAACGAACTTTGTACTTTGCTATGAAGTTCCACCAGGAATGAGTTTTCATGCAAAAACTGTCTATTTCAACTAAATTGATCCATCCAAAACGAACTTTGTACTTTGCTATGAAGTTCCACCAGGAATGAGTTTTCATGCAAAAACTGTCTATTTCAACTAACTTTGTCCATCTAAAACGAACTTTGTACTTTGCTATGAAGTTCTACCAGGAATGAGTTTTCATGCAAAAACTGTCTATTTCAACTTAATTCGTCCATCTGATTCGAACTTTGTACTTTGCTATGAAGTTCCACCAGGAATGAGTTTTCATGCAAAAACTGTCTATTTCAACTAAATTGATCCATCCAAAACGAACTTTGTACTTTGCTATGAAGTTCCACCAGGAATGAGTTTTCATGCAAAAACTGTCTATTTCAACTAACTTTGTCCATCTAAAACGAACTTTGTACTTTGCTATGAAGTTCTACCAGGAATGAGTTTTCATGCAAAAACTGTCTATTTCAACTTAATTCGTCCATCTGATTCGAACTTTGTACTTTGCTATGAAGTTCCACCAGGAATGAGTTTTCATACAAAAACTGTCTATTTCAACTTAATTCGTCCATCCAAAACGAACTTTGTACTTTGCTATGAAGTTCCACCAGGAATGAGTTTTCATACAAAAACTGTCTATTTCAACTTAATTCGTCCATCCAAAACGAACTTTGTACTTTGCTATGAAGTTCCACCAGGAATGAGTTTTCATGCAAAAACTATCTATTTCAACTAAATTGATCCATCCAAAACGAACTTTGTACTTTGCTATGAAGTTCCACCAGGAATGAGTTTTCATGCAAAAACTGTCTATTTCAACTAAATTGATCCATCCAAAACGAGCTTTGTACTTTGCTATGAAGTTCCACCAGGAATGAGTTTTCATGCAAAAACTGTCTATTTCAACTAACTTTGTCCATCCAAAACGAACTTTGTACTTTGCTATGAAGTTCCACCAGGAATGAGTTTTCATGCAAAAACTGTCTATTTCAACTTAATTCGTCCATCTGATTCGAACTTTGTACTTTGCTATGAAGTTCCACCAGGAATGAGTTTTCATACAAAAACTGTCTATTTCAACTAAATTCGTCCATCCAAAACGAACTTTGTACTTTGCTATGAAGTTCCACCAGGAATGAGTTTTCATGCAAAAACTGTCTATTTCAACTAACTTTGTCCATCCAAAACGAACTTTGTACTTTGCTATGAAGTTCCACCAGGAATGAGTTTTCATGCAAAAACTGTCTATTTCAACTAAATTGATCCATCCAAAACGAACTTTTTACTTTGCTATGAAGTTCCACCAGGAATGAGTTTTCATGCAAAAACTGTCTATTTCAACTAACTTTGTCCATCCAAAACGAACTTTGTACTTTGCTATGAAGTTCCACCAGGAATGAGTTTTCATACAAAAACTGTCTATTTCAACTTAATTCGTCCATCCAAAACAAACTTTGTACTTTGCTATGAAGTTCCACCAGGAATGAGTTTTCATGCAAAAACTGTCTATTTCAACTAACTTTGTCCATCCAAAACGAACTTTGTACTTTGCTATGAAGTTCCACCAGGAATGAGTTTTCATGCAAAAACTGTCTATTTCAACTAACTTTGTCCATCCAAAACGAACTTTGTACTTTGCTATGAAGTTCCACCAGGAATGAGTTTTCATGCAAAAACTGTCTATTTCAACTAAATTGATCCATCCAAAACGAGCTTTGTACTTTGCTATGAAGTTCCACCAGGAATGAGTTTTCATGCAAAAACTGTCTATTTCAACTAACTTTGTCCATCCAAAACGAACTTTGTACTTTGCTATGAAGTTCCACCAGGAATGAGTTTTCATGCAAAAACTGTCTATTTCAACTTAATTCGTCCATCCAAAACAAACTTTGTACTTTGCTATGAAGTTCCACCAGGAATGAGTTTTCATACAAAAACTGTCTATTTCAACTTAATTCGTCCATCCAAAACGAACTTTGTACTTTGCTATGAAGTTCCACCAGGAATGAGTTTTCATGCAAAAACTGTCTATTTCAACTAACTTTGTCCATCTAAAACGAACTTTGTACTTTGCTATGAAGTTCCACCAGGAATGAGTTTTCATGCAAAAACTGTCTATTTCAACTAAATTGATCCATCCAAAACGAACTTTGTACTTTGCTATGAAGTTCCACCAGGAATGAGTTTTCATGCAAAAACTGTCTATTTCAACTAACTTTGTCTATCCAAAACGAACTTTGTACTTTGCTATGAAGTTCCACCAGGAATGAGTTTTCATACAAAAACTGTCTAGTTCAACTTAATTCGTCCATCCAAAACGAACTTTGTACTTTGCTATGAAGTTCCACCAGGAATGAGTTTTTATGCAAAAACTGTCTATTTCAACTAACTCTGTCCATCTAAAACGAACTTTGTACTTTGCTATGAAGTTCCACCAGGAATGAGTTTTCATGCAAAAACTGTCTATTTCAACTAAATTGATCCATCCAAAACGAACTTTGTACTTTGCTATGAAGTTCCACCAGGAATGAGTTTTCATGCAAAAACTGTCTATTTCAACTAACTTTGTCTATCCTAAACGAACTTTGTACTTTGCTATGAAGTTCCACCAGGAATGAGTTTTCATACAAAAACTGTCTATTTCAACTAACTTTGTCCATCCAAAACGAACTTTGTACTTTGCTATGAAGTTCCACCAGGAATGAGTTTTCATACAAAAACTGTCTATTTCAACTTAATTCGTCCATCTGATTCGAACTTTGTACTTTGCTATGAAGTTCCACCAGGAATGAGTTTTCATACAAAAACTGTCTATTTCAACTTAATTCGTCCATCCAAAACGAACTTTGTACTTTGCTATGAAGTTCCACCAGGAATGAGTTTTCATGCAAAAACTGTCTATTTCAACTAACTTTGTCTATCCAAAACGAACTTTGTACTTTGCTATGAAGTTCCACCAGGAATGAGTTTTCATACAAAAACTGTCTAGTTCAACTTAATTCGTCCATCCAAAACGAACTTTGTACTTTGCTATGAAGTTCCACCAGAATGAGTTTTTATGCAAAAACTGTCTATTTCAACTAACTCTGTCCATCTAAAACGAACTTTGTACTTTGCTATGAAGTTCCACCAGAATGAGTTTTCATGCAAAAACTGTCTATTTCAACTAAATTGATCCATCCAAAACGAACTTTGTACTTTGCTATGAAGTTCCACCAGGAATGAGTTTTCATGCAAAAACTGTCTATTTCAACTAACTTTGTCTATCCTAAACGAACTTTGTACTTTGCTATGAAGTTCCACCAGGAATGAGTTTTCATGCAAAAACTGTCTATTTCAACTAACTTTGTCCATCCAAAACGAACTTTGTACTTTGCTATGAAGTTCCACCAGGAATGAGTTTTCATACAAAAACTGTCTATTTCAACTTAATTCGTCCATCTGATTCGAACTTTGTACTTTGCTATGAAGTTCCACCAGGAATGAGTTTTCATACAAAAACTGTCTATTTCAACTTAATTCGTCCATCCAAAACGAACTTTGTACTTTGCTATGAAGTTCCACCAGGAATGAGTTTTCATGCAAAAACTGTCTATTTCAACTAACTTTGTCCATCCAAAACGAACTTTGTACTTTGCTATGAAGTTCCACCAGGAATGAGTTTTCATGCAAAAACTGTCTATTTCAACTAAATTGATCCATCCAAAACGAACTTTTTACTTTGCTATGAAGTTCCACCAGGAATGAGTTTTCATGCAAAAACTGTCTATTTCAACTAACTTTGTCCATCCAAAACGAACTTTGTACTTTGTTATGAAGTTCCACCAGGAATGAGTTTTCATGCAAAAACTGTCTATTTCAACTAACTTTGTCCATCCAAAACGAACTTTGTACTTTGCTATGAAGTTCCACCAGGAATGAGTTTTCATACAAAAACTGTCTATTTCAACTAAATTGATCCATCCAAAACGAACTTTGTACTTTGCTATGAAGTTCCACCAGGAATGAGTTTTTATGCAAAAACTGTCTATTTCAACTAACTTTGTCCATCTAAAACGAACTTTGTACTTTGCTATGAAGTTCCACCAGGAATGAGTTTTCATGCAAAAACTGTCTATTTCAACTAAATTGATCCATCCAAAACGAACTTTGTACTTTGCTATGAAGTTCCACCAGGAATGAGTTTTCATGCAAAAACTGTCTATTTCAACTAACTTTGTCTATCCTAAACGAACTTTGTACTTTGCTATGAAGTTCCACCAGGAATGAGTTTTCATACAAAAACTGTCTATTTCAACCTAATTCGTCCATCCAAAACGAACTTTGTACTTTGCTATGAAGTTCCACCAGGAATGAGTTTTCATGCAAAAACTGTCTATTTCAACTAACTTTGTCCATCTAAAACGAACTTTGTACTTTGCTATGAAGTTCCACCAGGAATGAGTTTTCATGCAAAAACTGTCTATTTCAACTAAATTGATCCATCCAAAACGAACTTTGTACTTTGCTATGAAGTTCCACCAGGAATGAGTTTTCATGCAAAAACTGTCTATTTCAACTAACTTTGTCTATCCAAAACGAACTTTGTACTTTGCTATGAAGTTCCACCAGGAATGAGTTTTCATACAAAAACTGTCTAGTTCAACTTAATTCGTCCATCAAAACGAACTTTGTACTTTGCTATGAAGTTCCACCAGGAATGAGTTTTTATGCAAAAACTGTCTATTTCAACTAACTCTGTCCATCTAAAACGAACTTTGTACTTTGCTATGAAGTTCCACCAGGAATGAGTTTTCATGCAAAAACTGTCTATTTCAACTTAATTCGTCCATCTGATTCGAACTTTGTACTTTGCTATGAAGTTCCACCAGGAATGAGTTTTCATACAAAAACTGTCTATTTCAACTTAATTCGTCCATCCAAAACGAACTTTGTACTTTGCTATGAAGTTCCACCAGGAATGAGTTTCATGCAAAAACTGTCTATTTCAACTAACTTTGTCCATCCAAAACGAACTTTGTACTTTGCTATGAAGTTCCACCAGGAATGAGTTTTCATACAAAAACTGTCTATTTCAACTAAATTGATCCATCCAAAACGAACTTTGTACTTTGCTATGAAGTTCCACCAGGAATGAGTTTTCATGCAAAAACTGTCTATTTCAACTAACTTTGTCCATCCAAAACGAACTTTGTACTTTGCTATGAAGTTCCACCAGGAATGAGTTTTCATACAAAAACTGTCTATTTCAACTTAATTCGTCCATCTGATTCGAACTTTGTACTTTGCTATGAAGTTCCACCAGGAATGAGTTTTTATGCAAAAACTGTCTATTTCAACTAACTTTGTCCATCCAAAACGAACTTTGTACTTTGCTATGAAGTTCCACCAGGAATGAGTTTTCATGCAAAAACTGTCTATTTCAACTAACTTTGTCCATCCAAAACGAACTTTGTACTTTGCTATGAAGTTCCACCAGGAATGAGTTTTCATGCAAAAACTGTCTATTTCAACTAAATTGATCCATCCAAAACGAACTTTTTACTTTGCTATGAAGTTCCACCAGGAATGAGTTTTCATGCAAAACTGTCTATTTCAACTAACTTTGTCCATCCAAAACGAACTTTGTACTTTGCTATGAAGTTCCACCAGGAATGAGTTTTCATACAAAAACTGTCTATTTCAACTTAATTCGTCCATCCAAAACGAACTTTGTACTTTGCTATGAAGTTCCACCAGGAATGAGTTTTCATGCAAAAACTATCTATTTCAACTAAATTGATCCATCCAAAACGAACTTTGTACTTTGCTATGAAGTTCCACCAGGAATGAGTTTTCATGCAAAAACTGTCTATTTCAACTAACTTTGTCCATCCAAAACGAGCTTTGTACTTTGCTATGAAGTTCCACCAGGAATGAGTTTTCATGCAAAAACTGTCTATTTCAACTAACTTTGTCCATCTAAAACGAACTTTGTACTTTGCTATGAAGTTCTACCAGGAATGAGTTTTCATGCAAAAACTGTCTATTTCAACTTAATTCGTCCATCTGATTCGAACTTTGTACTTTGCTATGAAGTTCCACCAGGAATGAGTTTTCATACAAAAACTGTCTATTTCAACTTAATTCGTCCATCCAAAACGAACTTTGTACTTTGCTATGAAGTTCCACCAGGAATGAGTTTTCATGCAAAAACTGTCTATTTCAACTTAATTCGTCCATCTGATTCGAACTTTGTACTTTGCTATGAAGTTCCACCAGGAATGAGTTTTCATACAAAAACTGTCTATTTCAACTTAATTCGTCCATCCAAAACGAACTTTGTACTTTGCTATGAAGTTCCACCAGGAATGAGTTTTCATGCAAAAACTATCTATTTCAACTAAATTGATCCATCCAAAACGAACTTTGTACTTTGCTATGAAGTTCCACCAGGAATGAGTTTTCATGCAAAAACTGTCTATTTCAACTAAATTGATCCATCCAAAACGAGCTTTGTACTTTGCTATGAAGTTCCACCAGGAATGAGTTTTCATGCAAAAACTGTCTATTTCAACTAACTTTGTCCATCCAAAACGAACTTTGTACTTTGCTATGAAGTTCCACCAGGAATGAGTTTTCATGCAAAAACTGTCTATTTCAACTTAATTCGTCCATCTGATTCGAACTTTGTACTTTGCTATGAAGTTCCACCAGGAATGAGTTTTCATACAAAAACTGTCTATTTCAACTTAATTCGTCCATCCAAAACGAACTTTGTACTTTGCTATGAAGTTCCACCAGGAATGAGTTTTCATGCAAAAACTGTCTATTTCAACTAACTTTGTCCATCCAAAACGAACTTTGTACTTTGCTATGAAGTTCCACCAGGAATGAGTTTTCATGCAAAAACTGTCTATTTCAACTAAATTGATCCATCCAAAACGAACTTTTTACTTTGCTATGAAGTTCCACCAGGAATGAGTTTTCATGCAAAAACTGTCTATTTCAACTAACTTTGTCCATCCAAAACGAACTTTGTACTTTGCTATGAAGTTCCACCAGGAATGAGTTTTCATACAAAAACTGTCTATTTCAACTTAATTCGTCCATCCAAAACAAACTTTGTACTTTGCTATGAAGTTCCACCAGGAATGAGTTTTCATGCAAAAACTGTCTATTTCAACTAACTTTGTCCATCCAAAACGAACTTTGTACTTTGCTATGAAGTTCCACCAGGAATGAGTTTTCATGCAAAAACTGTCTATTTCAACTAACTTTGTCCATCCAAAACGAACTTTGTACTTTGCTATGAAGTTCCACCAGGAATGAGTTTTCATGCAAAAACTGTCTATTTCAACTAAATTGATCCATCCAAAACGAGCTTTGTACTTTGCTATGAAGTTCCACCAGGAATGAGTTTTCATGCAAAAACTGTCTATTTCAACTAACTTTGTCCATCCAAAACGAACTTTGTACTTTGCTATGAAGTTCCACCAGGAATGAGTTTTCATGCAAAAACTGTCTATTTCAACTTAATTCGTCCATCCAAAACAAACTTTGTACTTTGCTATGAAGTTCCACCAGGAATGAGTTTTCATACAAAAACTGTCTATTTCAACTTAATTCGTCCATCCAAAACGAACTTTGTACTTTGCTATGAAGTTCCACCAGGAATGAGTTTTCATGCAAAAACTGTCTATTTCAACTAACTTTGTCCATCCAAAACGAACTTTGTACTTTGCTATGAAGTTCCACCAGGAATGAGTTTTCATGCAAAAACTGTCTATTTCAACTAAATTGATCCATCCAAAACGAACTTTGTACTTTGCTATGAAGTTCCACCAGGAATGAGTTTTCATGCAAAAACTGTCTATTTCAACTAACTTTGTCCATCCAAAACGAACTTTGTACTTTGCTATGAAGTTCCACCAGGAATGAGTTTTCATGCAAAAACTGTCTATTTCAACTAACTTTGTCCATCCAAAACGAACTTTGTACTTTGCTATGAAGTTCCACCAGGAATGAGTTTTCATACAAAAACTGTCTATTTCAACTAAATTGATCCATCCAAAACGAACTTTGTACTTTGCTATGAAGTTCCACCAGGAATGAGTTTTTATGCAAAAACTGTCTATTTCAACTAACTTTGTCCATCTAAAACGAACTTTGTACTTTGCTATGAAGTTCCACCAGGAATGAGTTTTCATGCAAAAACTGTCTATTTCAACTAAATTGATCCATCCAAAACGAACTTTGTACTTTGCTATGAAGTTCCACCAGGAATGAGTTTTCATGCAAAAACTGTCTATTTCAACTAACTTTGTCTATCCTAAACGAACTTTGTACTTTGCTATGAAGTTCCACCAGGAATGAGTTTTCATACAAAAACTGTCTATTTCAACCTAATTCGTCCATCCAAAACGAACTTTGTACTTTGCTATGAAGTTCCACCAGGAATGAGTTTTCATGCAAAAACTGTCTATTTCAACTAACTTTGTCCATCTAAAACGAACTTTGTACTTTGCTATGAAGTTCCACCAGGAATGAGTTTTCATGCAAAAACTGTCTATTTCAACTAAATTGATCCATCCAAAACGAACTTTGTACTTTGCTATGAAGTTCCACCAGGAATGAGTTTTCATGCAAAAACTGTCTATTTCAACTAACTTTGTCTATCCAAAACGAACTTTGTACTTTGCTATGAAGTTCCACCAGGAATGAGTTTTCATACAAAAACTGTCTAGTTCAACTTAATTCGTCCATCCAAAACGAACTTTGTACTTTGCTATGAAGTTCCACCAGGAATGAGTTTTTATGCAAAAACTGTCTATTTCAACTAACTTTGTCCATCTAAAACGAACTTTGTACTTTGCTATGAAGATCCACCAGGAATGAGTTTTCATGCAAAAACTGTCTATTTCAACTTAATTCGTCCATCTGATTCGAACTTTGTACTTTGCTATGAAGTTCCACCAGGAATGAGTTTTCATGCAAAAACTGTCTATTTCAACTAACTTTGTCCATCCAAAACGAACTTTGTACTTTGCTATGAAGTTCCACCAGGAATGAGTTTTCATACAAAAACTGTCTATTTCAACTTAATTCGTCCATCCAAAACGAACTTTGTACTTTGCTATGAAGTTCCACCAGGAATGAGTTTTCATGCAAAAACTGTCTATTTCAACTAACTTTGTCCATCCAAAACGAACTTTGTACTTTGCTATGAAGTTCCACCAGGAATGAGTTTTCATACAAAAACTGTCTATTTCAACTTAATTCGTCCATCTGATTCGAACTTTGTACTTTGCTATGAAGTTCCACCAGGAATGAGTTTTCATACAAAAACTGTCTATTTCAACTTAATTCGTCCATCCAAAACGAACTTTGTACTTTGCTATGAAGTTCCACCAGGAATGAGTTTTCATGCAAAAACTGTCTATTTCAACTAACTTTGTCCATCCAAAACGAACTTTGTACTTTGCTATGAAGTTCCACCAGGAATGAGTTTTCATACAAAAACTGTCTATTTCAACTAACTTTGTCCATCTAAAACGAACTTTGTACTTTGCTATGAAGTTCCACCAGGAATGAGTTTTTATGCAAAAACTGTCTATTTCAACTAACTTTGTCCATCCAAAACGAACTTTGTACTTTGCTATGAAGTTCCACCAGGAATGAGTTTTCATGCAAAAACTGTCTATTTCAACTAACTTTGTCCATCTAAAACGAACTTTGTACTTTGCTATGAAGTTCTACCAGGAATGAGTTTTCATACAAAAACTGTCTATTTCAACTAAATTGATCCATCCAAAACGAACTTTGTACTTTGCTATGAAGTTCCACCAGGAATGAGTTTTTATGCAAAAACTGTCTATTTCAACTAACTTTGTCCATCTAAAACGAACTTTGTACTTTGCTATGAAGTTCCACCAGGAATGAGTTTTCATGCAAAAACTGTCTATTTCAACTTAATTCGTCCATCTGATTCGAACTTTGTACTTTGCTATGAAGTTCCACCAGGAATGAGTTTTTATGCAAAAACTGTCTATTTCAACTAACTTTGTCCATCTAAAACGAACTTTGTACTTTGCTATGAAGTTCCACCAGGAATGAGTTTTCATGCAAAAACTGTCTATTTCAACTTAATTCGTCCATCTGATTAGAACTTTGTACTTTGCTATGAAGTTCCACCAGGAATGAGTTTTCATACAAAAACTGTCTATTTCAACTAACTTTGTCCATCCAAAACGAACTTTGTACTTTGCTATGAAGTTCCACCAGGAATGAGTTTTCATACAAAAACTGTCTATTTCAACTAAATTGATCCATCCAAAACGAACTTTGTACTTTGCTATGAAGTTCCACCAGGAATGAGTTTTTATGCAAAAACTGTCTATTTCAACTAACTTTGTCCATCCAAAACGAACTTTGTACTTTGCTATGAAGTTCCACCAGGAATGAGTTTTCATGCAAAAACTGTCTATTTCAACTAACTTTGTCCATCCAAAACGAACTTTGTACTTTGCTATGAAGTTCCACCAGGAATGAGTTTTCATACAAAAACTGTCTATTTCAACTAAATTGATCCATCCAAAACGAACTTTGTTCTTTGCTATGAAGTTCCACCAGGAATGAGTTTTCATGCAAAAACTGTCTATTTCAACTAACTTTGTCCATCCAAAACGAACTTTGTACTTTGCTATGAAGTTCCACCAGGAATGAGTTTTCATGCAAAAACTGTCTATTTAAACTTAATTCGTCCATCTGATTCGAACTTTGTACTTTGCTATGAAGTTCCACCAGGAATGAGTTTTCATACAAAAACTGTCTATTTCAACTTAATTCGTCCATCCAAAACGAACTTTGTACTTTGCTATGAAGTTCCACCAGGAATGAGTTTTTATGCAAAAACTGTCTATTTCAACTAACTTTGTCCATCCAAAACGAACTTTGTACTTTGCTATGAAGTTCCACCAGGAATGAGTTTTCATGCAAAAACTGTCTATTTCAACTAACTTTGTCCATCCAAAACGAACTTTGTACTTTGCTATGAAGTTCCACCAGGAATGAGTTTTCATACAAAAACTGTCTTTTTCAACTTAATTCGTCCATCCAAAACGAACTTTGTACTTTGCTATGAAGTTCCACCAGGAATGAGTTTTTATGCAAAAACTGTCTATTTCAACTAACTTTGTCCATCCAAAACGAACTTTGTACTTTGCTATGAAGTTCCACCAGGAATGAGTTTTCATGCAAAAACTGTCTATTTCAACTAACTTTGTCCATCCAAAACGAACTTTGTACTTTGCTATGAAGTTCCACCAGGAATGAGTTTTCATACAAAAACTGTCTATTTCAACTTAATTCGTCCATCCAAAACGAACTTTGTACTTTGCTATGAAGTTCCACCAGGAATGAGTTTTTATGCAAAAACTGTCTATTTCAACTAACTTTGTCCATCCAAAACGAACTTTGTACTTTGCTATGAAGTTCCACCAGGAATGAGTTTTCATGCAAAAACTGTCTATTTCAACTAAATTGATCCATCCAAAACGAACTTTGTACTTTGCTATGAAGTTCCACCAGGAATGAGTTTTCATGCAAAAACTGTCTATCTCAACTAACTTTGTCCATCCAAAACGAACTTTGTACTTTGCTATGAAGTTCCACCAGGAATGAGTTTTCATGCAAAAACTGTCTATTTCAACTAACTTTGTCCATCCAAAACGAACTTTGTACTTTGCTATGAAGTTCCACCAGGAATGAGTTTTCATGCAAAAACTGTCTATTTCAACTAAATTGATCCATCCAAAACGAACTTTGTACTTTGCTATGAAGTTCCACCAGGAATGAGTATTCATGCAAAAACTGTCTATCTCAACTAAGTTTGCCCATCCAAAACGAACTTTGTACTTTGCTATGAAGTTCCACCAGGAATGCGTTTTCATGCAAAAACTGTCTATTTCAACTAACTTTGTCCATCCAAAACGAACTTTGTACTTTGCTATGAAGTTCCACCAGGAATGAGTTTTCATGCAAAAACTGTCTATTTCAACTAAATTGATCCATCCAAAACGAACTTTGTACTTTGCTATGAAGTTCCACCAGGAATGAGTTTTCATGCAAAAACTGTCTATTTCAACTAACTTTGTCCATCCAAAACGAACTTTGTACTTTGCTATGAAGTTCCACCAGGAATGAGTATTCATGCAAAAACTGTCTATCTCAACTAACTTTGCCCATCCAAAACGAACTTTGTACTTTGCTATGAAGTTCCACCAGGAATGCGTTTTCATGCAAAAACTGTCTATTTCAACTAACTTTGTCCATCCAAAACGAACTTTGTACTTTGCTATGAAGTTCCACCAGGAATGAGTTTTCATGCAAAAACTGTCTATTTCAACTAAATTGATCCATCCAAAACGAACTTTGTACTTTGCTATGAAGTTCCACCAGGAATGAGTTTTCATGCAAAAACTGTCTATTTCAACTAACTTTGTCCATCCAAAACGAACTTTGTACTTTGCTATGAAGTTCCACCAGGAATGAGTTTTTATGCAAAAACTGTCTTTTTCAACTAACTTTGTCCATCCAAAACGAACTTTGTACTTTGCTATGAAGTTCCACCAGGAATGCGTTTTCATGCAAAAACTGTCTATTTCAACTAACTTTGTCCATCCAAAACGAACTTTGTACTTTGCTATGAAGTTCCACCAGGAATGAGTGTTCATGCAAAAACTGTCTATTTCAACTAAATTGATCCATCCAAAACGAACTTTGTACTTTGCTATGAAGTTCCACCAGGAATGAGTTTTCATACAAAAACTGTCTATTTCAACTTAATTCGTCCATCCAAAACGAACTTTGTACTTTGCTATGAAGTTTCACCAGGAATGAGTTTTTATGCAAAAACTGTCTATTTCAACTAACTTTGTCCATCTAAAACGAACTTTGTACTTTGCTATGAAGTTCCACCAGGAATGAGTTTTTATGCAAAAACTGTCTATTTCAACTAACTTTGTCCATCCAAAACGAACTTTGTACTTTGCTATGAAGTTCCACCAGGAATGAGTTTTCATGCAAAAACTGTCTATTTCAACTTAATTCGTCCATCCAAAACGAACTTTGTACTTTGCTATGAAGTTCCACCAGGAATGAGTTTTCATGCAAAAACTGTCTATTTCAACTAACTTTGTCCATCCAAAACGAACTTTGTACTTTGCTATGAAGTTCCACCAGGAATGAGTTTTCATGCAAAAACTGTCTATTTCAACTAACTTTGTCCATCCAAAACGAACTTTGTACTTTGCTATGAAGTTCCACCAGGAATGAGTTTTCATGCAAAAACTGTCTATTTCAACTAACTTTGTCCATCCAAAACGAACTTTGTACTTTGCTATGAAGTTCCACCAGGAATGAGTTTTTATGCAAAAACTGTCTATTTCAACTGACTTTGTCCATCCAAAACGAACTTTGTACTTTGCTATGAAGTTCCACCAGGAATGAGTTTTCATGCAAAAATTATCTATTTCAACTAACTTTGTCCATCCAAAACGAACTTTGTACTTTGCTATGAAGTTCCACCAGGAATGAGTTTCCATGCAAAAACTGTCTATTTCAACTAACTTTGTCCATCCTAAACGAACTTTGTACTTTGCTATGAAGTTCCACCAGGAATGAGTTTTCATGCAAAAACTGTCTATTTCAACTAACTTTGTCCATCCAAAACGAACTTTGTACTTTGCTATGAAGTTCCACCAGGAATGAGTTTTTATGCAAAAACTGTCTATTTCAACTTAATTCGTCCATCCAAAACGAACTTTGTACTTTGCTATGAAGTTCCACCAGGAATGAGTTTTCATGCAAGAACTGTCTATTTCAACTAACTTTGTAAATCCAAAACGAACTTTGTACTTTGCTATGAAGTTCCACCTGGAATGAGTTTTTATGCAAAAACTGTCTATTTCAACTAACTTTGTAAATCCAAAACGAACTTTGTACTTTGCTATGAAGTTCCACCTGGAATGAGTTTTCATGCAAAAACTGTCTATTTCAACTAACTTTGTCCATCCAAAACGAACTTTGTACTTTGCTATGAAGTTCCACCAGGAATGAGTTTTTATGCAAAAACTGTCTATTTCAACTTAATTCGTCCATCCAAAACGAACTTTGTACTTTGCTATGAAGTTCCACCAGGAATGAGTTTTCATGCAAGAACTGTCTATTTCAACTAACTTTGTAAATCCAAAACGAACTTTGTACTTTGCTATGAAGTTCCACCTGGAATGAGTTTTCATGCAAAAACTGTCTATTTCAACTAACTTTGTCCATCTAAAACGAACTTTGTACTTTGCTATGAAGTTCCACCAGGAATGAGTTTTTATGCAAAAACTGTCTATTTCAACTTAATTCGTCCATCCAAAACGAACTTTGTACTTTGCTATGAAGTTCCACCAGGAATGAGTTTTTATGCAAAAACTGTCTATTTCAACTTAATTCGTCCATCCAAAACGAACTTTGTACTTTGCTATGAAGTTCCACCAGGAATGAGTTTTTATGCAAAAACTGTCTATTTCAACTAACTTTGTAAATCCAAAACGAACTTTGTACTTTGCTATGAAGTTCCACCTGGAATGAGTTTTCATGCAAAAACTGTCTATTTCAACTAACTTTGTCCATCCAAAACGAACTTTGTACTTTACTATGAAGTTCCACCAGGAATGAGTTTTCATACAAAAACTGTCTATTTCAACTTAATTCGTCCATCCAAAACGAACTTTGTACTTTGCTATGAAGTTCCACCAGGAATGAGTTTTTATGCAAAAACTGTCTATTTCAACTAACTTTGTCCATCCAAAACGAACTTTGTACTTTGCTATGAAGTTCCACCAGGAATGAGTTTTCATGCAAAAACTGTCTATTTCAACTAACTTTGTCCATCCAAAACGAACTTTGTACTTTGCTATGAAGTTCCACCAGGAATGAGTTTTCATGCAAAAACTGTCTATTTCAACTTAATTCGTCCATCCAAAACGAACTTTGTACTTTGCTATGAAGTTCCACCAGGAATGAGTTTTCATGCAAAAACTGTCTATTTCAACTAACTTTGTCCATCTGATTCGAACTTTGTACTTTGCTATGAAGTTCCACCAGGAATGAGTTTTCATGCAAAAACTGTCTATTTCAACTAACTTTGTCCATCCAAAACGAACTTTGTACTTTGCTATGAAGTTCCACCAGGAATGAGTTTTCATGCAAAAACTGTCTATTTCAACTAACTTTGTCCATCCAAAACGAACTTTGTACTTTGCTATGAAGTTCCACCAGGAATGAGTTTTCATGCAAAAACTGTCTATTTCAACTAACTTTGTCCATCCAAAACGAACTTTGTACTTTGCTATGAAGTTACACCAGGAATGAGTTTTCATGCAAAAACTGTCTATTTCAACTAACTTTGTCCATCCAAAACGAACTTTGTACTTTGCTATGAAGTTCCACCAGGAATGAGTTTTCATGCAAAAACTGTCTATTTCAACTAAATTGATCCATCCAAAACGAACTTTGTACTTTGCTATGAAGTTCCACCAGGAATGAGTTTTTATGCAAAACTGTCTATTTCAACTAACTTTGTCCATCCAAAACGAACTTTGTACTTTGCTATGAAGTTCCACCAGGAATGAGTTTTCATGCAAAAACTGTCTATTTCAACTTAATTCGTCCATCCAAAACGAACTTTGTACTTTGCTATGAAGTTCCACCAGGAATGAGTTTTCATACAAAAACTGTCTATTTCAACTAACTTTGTCCATCCAAAACGAACTTTGTACTTTGCTATGAAGTTCCACCAGGAATGAGTTTTCATGCAAAAACTGTCTATTTCAACTAACTTTGTCCATCCAAAACGAACTTTGTACTTTGCTATGAAGTTCCACCAGGAATGAGTTTTCATGCAAAAACTGTCTATTCCAACTAATTTTGTCCATCCAAAACGAACTTTGTACTTTGCTATGAAGTTCCACCAGGAATGAGTTTTCATGCAAAAACTGTCTATTTCAACTAACTTTGTCCATCCAAAACGAACTTTGTACTTTGCTATGAAGTTCCACCAGGAATGAGTTTTCATGCAAAAACTGTCTATTTCAACTAACTTTGTCCATCCAAAACGAACTTTGTACTTTGCTATGAAGTTCCACCAGGAATGAGTTTTCATGCAAAAACTGTCTATTTCAACTAACTTTGTCCATCCAAAACGAACTTTGTACTTTGCTATGAAGTTCCACCAGGAATGAGTTTTCATGCAAAAACTGTCTATTTCAACTAACTTTGTCCATCCAAAACGAACTTTGTACTTTGCTATGAAGTTCCACCAGGAATGAGTTTTCATGCAAAAACTGTCTATTTCAACTAATTTTGTCCATCCAAAACGAACTTTGTACTTTGCTATGAAGTTCCACCAGGAATGAGTTTTCATGCAAAAACTGTCTATTTCAACTAACTTTGTCCATCCAAAACGAACTTTGTACTTTGCTATGAAGTTCCACCAGGAATGAGTTTTCATGCAAAAACTGTCTATTTCAACTAACTTTGTCCATCCAAAACGAACTTTGTACTTTGCTATGAAGTTCCACCAGGAATGAGTTTTCATGCAAAAACTGTCCATTTCAACTAACTTTGTCCATCCAAAACGAACTTTGTACTTTGCTATGAAGTTCCACCAGGAATGAGTTTTCATGCAAAAACTGTCTATTTCAACTAACTTTGTAAATCCTAAACGAACTTTGTACTTTGCTATGAAGTTCCACCAGGAATGAGTTTTTATGCAAAAACTGTCTATTTCAACTAAATTGATCCATCCAAAACGAACTTTGTACTTTGCTATGAAGTTCCACCAGGAATGAGTTTTCATGCAAAAACTGTCTATTTCAACTAACTTTGTCCATCCAAAACGAACTTTGTACTTTGCTATGAAGTTCCACCAGGAATGAGTTTTCATGCAAAAACTGTCTATTTTAACTAAATTGATCCATCCAAAACGAACTTTGTACTTTGCTATGAAGTTCCACCAGGAATGAGTTTTCATGCAAAAACTGTCTATTTCAACTAACTTTGTCCATCCAAAACGAACTTTGTACTTTGCTATGAAGTTCCACCAGGAATGAGTTTTCATGCAAAAACTGTCTATTTCAACTAACTTTGTCCATCCAAAACGAACTTTGTACTTTGCTATGAAGCTCCACCAGGAATGAGTTTTCATGCAAAAACTGTCTATTTCAACTAACTTTGTCCATCCAAAACGAACTTTGTACTTTGCTATGAAGTTCCACCAGGAATGAGTTTTCATGCAAAAACTGTCTATTTCAACTAACTTTGTCCATCCAAAACGAACTTTGTACTTTGCTATGAAGTTCCACCAGGAATGAGTTTTCATGCAAAAACTGTCTATATCAACTAACTTTGTCCATCCAAAACGAACTTTGTACTTTGCTATGAAGTTCCACCAGGAATGAGTTTTCATGCAAAAACTGTCTATTTCAACTAACTTTGTCCATCCAAAACGAACTTTGTACTTTGCTATGAAGTTCCACCAGGAATGAGTTTTCATGCAAAAACTGTCTATTTCAACTAACTTTGTCCATCCAAAACGAACTTTGTACTTTGCTATGAAGTTCCACCAGGAATGAGTTTTCATGCAAAAACTGTCTATTTCAACTTAATTCGTCCATCTGATTCGAACTTTGTACTTTGCTATGAAGTTCCACCAGGAATGAGTTTTCATACAAAAACTGTCTATTTCAACTAAATTGATCCATCCAAAACGAACTTTGTACTTTGCTATGAAGTTCCACCAGGAATGAGTTTTCATGCAAAAACTGTCTATTTCAACTAAATTGATCCATCCAAAACGAACTTTGTACTTTGCTATGAAGTTCCACCAGGAATGAGTTTTCATGCAAAAACTGTCTATTTCAACTAAATTGATCCATCCAAAACGAACTTTGTACCTTGCTATGAAGTTCCACCAGGAATGAGTTTTCATGCAAAAACTGTCTATTTCAACTAACTTTGTCCATCTGATTCGAACTTTGTACTTTGCTATGAAGTTCCACCAGGAATGAGTTTTCATGCAAAAACTGTCTATTTCAACTTAATTCGTCCATCCAAAACGAACTTTGTACTTTGCTATGAAGTTCCACCAGGAATGAGTTTTCATGCAAAAACTGTCTATTTCAACTAACTTTGTCCATCCAAAACGAACTTTGTACTTTGCTATGAAGTTCCACCAGGAATGAGTTTTTATGCAAAAACTGTCTATTTCAACTAAATTGATCCATCCAAAACGAACTTTGTACTTTGCTATGAAGTTCCACCAGGAATGAGTTTTCATGCAAAAACTGTCTATTTCAACTAACTTTGTCCATCTAAAACGAACTTTGTACTTTGCTATGAAGTTCTACCAGGAATGAGTTTTCATGCAAAAACTGTCTATTTCAACTTAATTCGTCCATCTGATTCGAACTTTGTACTTTGCTATGAAGTTCCACCAGGAATGAGTTTTCATGCAAAAACTGTCTATTTCAACTAACTTTGTCCATCCAAAACGAACTTTGTACTTTGCTATGAAGTTCCACCAGGAATGAGTTTTCATGCAAAAACTGTCTATTTCAACTAAATTGATCCATCCAAAACGAACTTTGTACTTTGCTATGAAGTTCCACCAGGAATGAGTTTTCATGCAAAAACTGTCTATTTCAACTAACTTTGTCCATCCAAAACGAACTTTGTACTTTGCTATGAAGTTCCACCAGGAATGAGTTTTCATGCAAAAACTGTCTATTTCAACTAAATTGATCCATCCAAAACGAACTTTGTACTTTGCTATGAAGTTCCACCAGGAATGAGTTTTCATGCAAAAACTGTCTATTTCAACTAACTTTGTCCATCTGATTCGAACTTTGTACTTTGCTATGAAGTTCCACCAGGAATGAGTTTTCATGCAAAAACTGTCTATTTCAACTTAATTCGTCCATCCAAAACGAACTTTGTACTTTGCTATGAAGTTCCACCAGGAATGAGTTTTCATGCAAAAACTGTCTATTTCAACTTAATTCGTCCATCCAAAACGAACTTTGTACTTTGCTATGAAGTTCCACCAGGAATGAGTTTTCATGCAAAAACTGTCTATTTCAACTAACTTTGTCCATCCAAAACGAACTTTGTACTTTGCTATGAAGTTCCACCAGGAATGAGTTTTTATGCAAAAACTGTCTATTTCAACTAAATTGATCCATCCAAAACGAACTTTGTACCTTGCTATGAAGTTCCACCAGGAATGAGTTTTCATGCAAAAACTGTCTATTTCAACTAAATTGATCCATCCAAAACGAACTTTGTACCTTGCTATGAAGTTCCACCAGGAATGAGTTTTCATGCAAAAACTGTCTATTTCAGCTAACTTTTTCCATCTGATTCGAACTTTGTACTTTGCTATGAAGTTCCACCAGGAATGAGTTTTCATGCAAAAACTGTCTATTTCAACTTAATTCGTCCATCCAAAACGAACTTTGTACTTTGCTATGAAGTTCCACCAGGAATGAGTTTTCATGCAAAAACTGTCTATTTCAACTAACTTTGTCCATCCAAAACGAACTTTGTACTTTGCTATGAAGTTCCACCAGGAATGAGTTTTCATGCAAAAACTGTCTATTTCAACTAACTTTGTCCATCCAAAACGAACTTTGTACTTTGCTATGAAGTTCCACCAGGAATGAGTTTTCATGCAAAAACTGTCTATTTCAACTAACTTTGTCCATCCAAAACGAACTTTGTACTTTGCTATGAAGTTCCACCAGGAATGAGTTTTCATGCAAAAACTGTCTATTTCAACTAACTTTGTCCATCCAAAACGAACTTTGTACTATGCTATGAAGTTCCACCAGGAATGAGTTTTCATGCAAAAACTGTCTATTTCAACTTACTTTGTCCATCCAAAACGAACTTTGTACTTTGCGATGAAGTTCCACCAGGAATGAGTTTTCATGCAAAAACTGTCTATTTCAACTAAATTAATCCATCCAAAACGAACTTTGTACTTTGCTATGAAGTTCCACCAGGAATGAGTTTTCATGCAAAAACTGTCTATTTCAACTAACTTTGTCCATCCAAAACGAACTTTGTACTTTGCTATGAAGTTCCACCAGGAATGAGTTTTCATGCAAAAACTGTCTTTTTCAACTAACTTTGTCCATCCAAAACGAACTTTGTACTTTGCTATGAAGTTCCACCAGGAATGAGTTTTTATGCAAAAACTGTCTATTTCAACTAACTTTGTCCAACCAAAACGAACTTTGTACTTTGCTATGAAGTTCCACCAGGAATGAGTTTTCATGCAAAAACTGTCTATTTCAACTAACTTTGTCCATCCAAAACGAACTTTGTACTTTGCGATGAAGTTCCACCAGGAATGATTTTTCATGCAAAAACTGTCTATTTCAACTAACTTTGTCCATCCAAAACGAACTTTGTACTTTGCTATGAAGTTCCACCAGGAATGAGTTTTCATGCAAAAACTGTCTATTTCAACTAACTTTGTCCATCCAAAACGAACTTTGTACTTTGCTATGAAGTTCCACCAGGAATGAGTTTTCATGCAAAAACTGTCTATTTCAACTAACTTTGTCCATCCAAAACGAACTTTGTACTTTGCTATGAAGTTCCACCAGGAATGAGTTTTCATGCAAAAACTGTCTATTTCAACTAACTTTGTCCATCCAAAACGAACTTTGTACTTTGCTATGAAGTTCCACCAGGAATGAGTTTTCATGCAAAAACTGTCTATTTCAACTAACTTTGTCCATCCAAAACGAACTTTGTACTTTGCGATGAAGTTCCACCAGGAATGAGTTTTCATGCAAAAACTGTCTATTTCAACTAAATTAATCCATCCAAAACGAACTTTGTACTTTGCTATGAAGTTCCACCAGGAATGAGTTTTCATGCAAAAACTGTCTATTTCAACTAACTTTGTCCATCCAAAACGAACTTTGTACTTTGCTATGAAGTTCCACCAGGAATGAGTTTTCATGCAAAAACTGTCTATTTCAACTAAATTAATCCATCCAAAACGAACTTTGTACTTTGCTATGAAGTTCCACCAGGAATGAGTTTTCATGCAAAAACTGTCTTTTTCAACTAACTTTGTCCATCCAAAACGAACTTTGTACTTTGCTATGAAGTTCCACCAGGAATGAGTTTTTATGCAAAAACTGTCTATTTCAACTAACTTTGTCCAACCAAAACAAACTTTGTACTTTGCTATGAAGTTCCACCAGGAATTAGTTTTCATGCAAAAACTGTCTATTTCAACTAACTTTGTCCATCCAAAACGAACTTTGTACTTTGCTATGAAGTTCCACCAGGAATGAGTTTTCATGCAAAAACTGTCTATTTCAACTAAATTAATCCATCCAAAACGAACTTTGTACTTTGCTATGAAGTTCCACCAGGAATGAGTTTTCATGCAAAAACTGTCTTTTTCAACTAACTTTGTCCATCCAAAACGAACTTTGTACTTTGCTATGAAGTTCCACCAGGAATGAGTTTTTATGCAAAAACTGTCTATTTCAACTAACTTTGTCCAACCAAAACGAACTTTGTACTTTGCTATGAAGTTCCACCAGGAATTAGTTTTCATGCAAAAACTGTCTATTTCAACTAACTTTGTCCATCCAAAACGAACTTTGTACTTTGCGATGAAGTTCCACCAGGAATGATTTTTCATGCAAAAACTGTCTATTTCAACTAACTTTGTCCATCCAAAACGAACTTTGTACTTTGCTATGAAGTTCCACCAGGAATGAGTTTTCATGCAAAAACTGTCTATTTCAACTAACTTTGTCCATCCAAAACGAACTTTGTACTTTGCTATGAAGTTCCACCAGGAATGAGTTTTCATGCAAAAACTGTCTATTTCAACTAACTTTGTCCATCCAAAACGAACTTTGTACTTTGCTATGAAGTTCCACCAGGAATGAGTTTTCATGCAAAAACTGTCTATTTCAACTAACTTTGTCCATCCAAAACGAACTTTGTACTTTGCGATGAAGTTCCACCAGGAATGAGTTTTCATGCAAAAACTGTCTATTTGAACTAACTTAATCCATCCAAAACGAACTTTGTACTTTGCTATGAAGTTCCACCAGGAATGAGTTTTCATGCAAAAACTGTCTATTTCAACTAACTTTGTCCATCCAAAACGAACTTTGTACTTTGCTATGAAGTTCCACCAGGAATGAGTTTTCATGCAAAAACTGTCTTTTTCAACTAACTTTGTCCATCCAAAACGAACTTTGTACTTTGCTATGAAGTTCCACCAGGAATGAGTTTTTATGCAAAAACTGTCTATTTCAACTAACTTTGTCCAACCAAAACGAACTTTGTACTTTGCTATGAAGTTCCACCAGGAATGAGTTTTCATGCAAAAACTGTCTATTTAAACTAACTTTGTCCATCCAAAACGAACTTTGTACTTTGCGATGAAGTTCCACCAGGAATGATTTTTCATGCAAAAACTGTCTATTTCAACTAACTTTGTCCATCCAAAACGAACTTTGTACTTTGCTATGAAGTTCCACCAGGAATGAGTTTTCATGCAAAAACTGTCTATTTCAACTAACTTTGTCCATCCAAAACGAACTTTGTACTTTGCTATGAAGTTCCACCAGGAATGAGTTTTCATGCAAAAACTGTCTATTTCAACTAACTTTGTCCATCCAAAACGAACTTTGTACTTTGCTATGAAGTTCCACCAGGAATGAGTTTTCATGCAAAAACTGTCTATTTCAACTAACTTTGTCCATCCAAAACGAACTTTGTACTTTGCGATGAAGTTCCACCAGGAATGAGTTTTCATGCAAAAACTGTCTATTTCAACTAAATTAATCCATCCAAAACGAACTTTGTACTTTGCTATGAAGTTCCACCAGGAATGAGTTTTCATGCAAAAACTGTCTATTTCAACTAACTTTGTCCATCCAAAACGAACTTTGTACTTTGCTATGAAGTTCCACCAGGAATGAGTTTTCATGCAAAAACTGTCTTTTTCAACTAACTTTGTCCATCCAAAACGAACTTTGTACTTTGCTATGAAGTTCCACCAGGAATGAGTTTTTATGCAAAAACTGTCTATTTCAACTAACTTTGTCCAACCAAAACGAACTTTGTACTTTGCTATGAAGTTCCACCAGGAATGAGTTTTCATGCAAAAACTGTCTATTTCAACTAACTTTGTCCATCCAAAACGAACTTTGTACTTTGCGATGAAGTTCCACCAGGAATGATTTTTCATGCAAAAACTGTCTATTTCAACTAACTTTGTCCATCCAAAACGAACTTTGTACTTTGCTATGAAGTTCCACCAGGAATGAGTTTTCATGCAAAAACTGTCTATTTCAACTAACTTTGTCCATCCAAAACGAACTTTGTACTTTGCTATGAAGTTCCACCAGGAATGAGTTTTCATGCAAAAACTGTCTATTTCAACTAACTTTGTCCATCCAAAACGAACTTTGTACTTTGCTATGAAGTTCCACCAGGAATGAGTTTTCATGCAAAAACTGTCTATTTCAACTAACTTTGTCCATCCAAAACGAACTTTGTACTTTGCTATGAAGTTCCACCAGGAATGAGTTTTCATGCAAAAACTGTCTATTTCAACTAACTTTGTCCATCCAAAACGAACTTTGTACTTTGCTATGAAGTTCCACCAGGAATGAGTTTTCATGCAAAAACTGTCTATTTCAACTTAATTCGTCCATCCAAAACGAACTTTGTACTTTGCTATGAAGTTCCACCAGGAATGAGTTTTCATGCAAAAACTGTCTGTTAAGGATTGAAGCATAGGCCATAGACGTTAGAATTATAGCAACCCGCAAAGGGCAATGTATGCGTATGAATAAAGTCAGTAGCAATCGGAAAGCCAAACGGTGAACACCTGTTTTAAAAGCTAATTTCGCGTACATAAAATTTGGTCCTTCGAACCGGATATCCGTAAAACCGGATAGTTACGTAAACTGGTAGTTTTAACCATTCTTTGTTGAAATTAAAAAATGTCGAACCCAGAAATGTCGGAATTTTCTGGAGTGCAAGCTACATCGAGCCCAAAAGACTCGGTAACGAATGTGATCCAACGGGGTCAAGCACATTTAATGCGTAGATTAGATTCGCTAAAGAACGCTATCCAAGCCGCTAGAGATACGGATTCTTCATATGTAGAGGAATGGACGGAACGATTAAGTGTGATAGTGTCCGCGTTCGATACGAAGCACGCGTCGTTGCTAGAGACAGTGGATGCTGCGCAGTGGGAAGCAGAAGAGAAACGGTATGAGGAGTTTGACCGGCGTCGATGTGATATATCGATACTTATAAAAAGATGCGGAGCAGATCTGTGTGCGTCCAACACCGAAACGCAGCAGCCAGGAGTGTCGAACTCCCGATCCAAGGTGCGGTTACCTGAGATTCCTATGCCTAGTTTCAATGGTGCCTGGGAAACGTGGCCAACGTTTCGGGACTCGTTCGTTAGTATGATCGACGGGCATCCGAAATTGTCTGATGTAGACAAGTTGATGTATCTAAAGCGCGTGGTAACTAAGGAAGCAGCGCAGCTGATCGACGCAGTAGAAACTACAGCGGCGAATTATAGTGTGGCTTGGGAGCTGTTAAAAGATCGCTACGAAAACAAAAAGGTGTTAGTGCGTCGCTATCTGAACGAACTGTTCGCCATTGCACCGTCAAAAAGCGAAAGCTTCGAGGCACTCACCATTTTGATAGACAGCTTCGAACGGACCATCAAAATGGTGGAAAAGATTGGGATTCTTACAAATGGCTGGAGTGTGCTTCTAGCACACATGTTATGTGAAAAATTGGATGCGAACACCCGAAAAGAATGGGAAACGCATCATCGAAGTGCAGAAGTTGCCGAATATAAAGAACTTGTCCAGTTTTTAAAGGAACACTTAATAGTGTTACAAGGCATGCCCCAAACTAAAGAGCAGCCTCTACCACACGCACACACATACCATGGCCGAAACAAAATGAAGCAAGCGTGTGCATCAGTTAATGTGCTAGATAAAAAATGCATGTTCTGCAAACAAGAAAGTCACTCTTTCTTCAAGTGCAACACGTTTCGAAACCTGACAGTGAACCAACGATTCGACATGGTGAAAGAGAAAGGACTTTGTTTAAACTGCTTGGCGTCAGATCATCGCGTGAGAGACTGTACTTCTAGTGTGTGTCGGGTGTGCAAGCTTAAACATCACACTATGCTGCACAGGTCACCGACTGACCAGCAACGTGCTCCTGAAGCCAATGTTCCGGAAATCGCAATTGCAAGTGACTCAACGAGATCTTCGATGGTACATGTCGGCGGAACCTTCTAACGCCGTTATGTTCACACCGACTGAGAGCCAACCGGCACCTTCAACAACGATTTTGCTGCCAACCATCCTGGTAACCGTCATCACATCGAATGGCAACAAGATGATAGCACGAGCATTATTGGACGGCGGTGCGCAAGTCAACCTGATCACCGAGCGAGTAGTGCAAGGATTACGAGCTCAAAGGCAACGGGAGGACTTGTCGATTGGAGCAGTGGGCAGGAGCTGCCAGCCTTCATCTCATTCGGTAAATGTAACAATTCAGTCACAGTGTACTAATGTTCAATTTCCTTTAAGGTTGCACGTTCTGTCGGAGATAATGTGGAACCTTCCAGCTGCTAAGGTTGATACGCAACATTGGAAATTGCCACAGAACATTAGACTGGCTGACCCGACATGTGGAGAAGTTGGCCCGATAGATATGCTTCTCGGCAGAGAGGTATATAACGAAATACTGTTGGACGGGTTAGTGAGGCTTCATTCGGAGGATAGTAGCTTGATGCTACAGCAAACGCTATTCGGTTGGGTAGTATCCGGAAAGGCGTCGATAGAAAGTAGTTGCGTACAACAAAGCCTTGTAAATGTAACATACGTTGCGGATTCGTTAGACGAACAACTTTGCAAGTTTTGGGAGATAGAAACGTGTCAGACTTCGAATATGTTATCCCCTGAAGAATCAGAATGTGAAGCGATTTTCGAAAGTACAACCACTCGCGGATCAGATGGAAGATTTATAGTTGCGTTGCCAAAAAACGGGGATAAGATAAAAAAGATAGGTAGATCATACGAAATATCGAAACGACGACTCCACTCGCTGAATCGTCGTCTGCAAGCCAATCCTGAACTAAAGATCCAATACGAGGAATTTCTAAACGAATATCTAAAGCTAGGCCACATGGAGGAAATTAGTCACGAACCAATACGTGATGTACAGGTGTATTATATGCCACACCATTGCGTTATAAAGCCCGATAGCGTAACGACCAAACTAAGGGTTGTTTTTGATGCCTCCTGTAGTACGGATTCAGGAATTTCGTTAAATGAAGCTTTATTAGTGGGCCCAGTCATCCAAGACGATCTGATCAGTATCATAATGCGTTTTCGCTTCCCAAGATACGCATTAACAGCCGATATTGAGAAAATGTATAGGCAGATTTGGATAAGAGAAGCAGACCGCCCACTCCAACGCATTCTGTGGGGAAATGACGAAAGCGGAATTAGGGAGTTTCAACTAAAAACAGTAACATATGGAACAGCGTCAGCCCCATACCTAGCCACAAAATGCCTACAAACACTTGCCACCGAGACCAAATTGTCGCATCCAGTAGCGTCAAAGATACTAGCGGCAGATTTTTATATGGATGATATGATAAGCGGGGTGGATACGGTCGATCAAGGAGAGCGTGTATGCAGAGAACTATCCACAGTGCTACATTCTGCGGGATTTCATCTAAGAAAGTGGGCTTCTAATTCAGCACATATATTAAATACGCTTTCACCCGAACTTCGAGAAATGGGTTCGGAGCTTGTGATCGATCCCCACAAATCTATCAAAACGCTTGGACTAAAGTGGACACCTGCCCAAGATGTGCTTACATTTTGTATCCCAAAATGGAATAATGAAGAGCAAATCAGTAAACGGACTGTTGTATCAGATGCAGCTCGCTTATACGATCCTTTGGGATTGATCGGACCAGTAATCGTAATAGCCAAATGTTTCATGCAAGTGCTTTGGGAAAAAAGGGTTAATTGGGATGACCCATTGGAGGAGGTGCTACGAGATAAATGGATGCAGTTTAAACGAAGTATGGCAGATATAGAAGAAATTGTGGTTCCACGTCGAGTAGTTGCAAACGAAGCAGATATCGTAGAAGTGCATGGTTTCAGCGACGCATCTGAAAAGGCATATGGTGCTTGTATTTACATACGCACCATTTCGACAGACGGAAGCATCACAGTAGAGCTTCTAAGTGCAAAATCAAAGGTTGCACCTATCGAAAATGGCAAGAAACAAAGAAGAGTAACGTTACCAAGACTAGAGCTGTCTGCTGCCTTACTGTTAAGTCATCTGTGGCAAAAAGTCAAGTCAAGCATAAAAAGCGAAATGAATTGTGTATTCTGGGTAGATTCGACAATTGTCCTGTACTGGATCGCTGGTAACCCTTCCCGATGGAAACCCTTCATTGCAAACAGGGTTTCTGAGATCCAACATATCACTGACAAGATTCAGTGGTTTCATGTGTCAGGAGAAGAAAATCCAGCGGATATTATATCCAGAGGCATGTTACCTTGTGATTTGAAGAACAATGAGGTCTGGTGGCATGGCCCAAAATGGCTGAGTGAGCACATCCAATGGACATCACGAACTACTGTCCCAAATGAAAGTTTCACAGCAGAACAATTGGAAGAACGAGTTGCAGTATTGACTGCTCAGTCAAAGGACAGCAGTCCTATATTCAGTTTGCGATCGTCGTATTCGGCTTTAGCACGATTAGTAGCATACATTCTTCGTTTCCGTTACAACAGTCAGAGGGTGAACCGAGGCCATCGTCGAATAGGATTCTTTACACTCGTTGAACTACAACAAGCCATAAAAGTACTAGTTAGATTGGCTCAATCAGAAACATTCGGAGAAGAAATAGCGAGTTTGAAAGATGGCCAAGTAAAAGGAACTTCGAAACTGAAATCGCTGGCACCGATATTAGTGGATGGTATTCTGTGTATCGGAGGTAGACTTCGAAATGCACCAGTTTCAGAAACCAGAAAACATCCAATAATTTTGGATCCAAAACAACCACTTACCCTATTGATAATGCAGTCATATCATCGCCAATTTCTACATGCAGGTCCACAGTTGCTTATCGCTTTAATACGTGAACGGTTCTGGCCACTTAGGGTGCGCAACTTAGCTCGCAAAGTAGTGCACAATTGTGTAAAATGCTACAGAAGCAAACCCACGTGTATGGAGCAGCTAATGGGTGACCTGCCGCCAGAGAGGGTCACTCCATCCTATCCGTTTCTAAATACCGGAATCGATTTATGTGGTCCAATGTGGTATCGTTTCGCACCACGAAAGTCTGCACCAGTTAAATGTTATGTTGCAGTCTTCATATGTCTGGTAACCAAGGCAGTTCATGTGGAGCTAGTAGCGGATTTATCTACCCAGGCGTTTATCGCAGCGCTGAAGCGCTTTGTAGCACGACGAGGAAAACCCGCACTTATAGAATGCGACAATGCTAAAAACTTTCGAGGAGCGGCTCGAGTTTTAAGGGAACTATATGAACTCTTTAAAACGCAACAAGCTCAAGATGCCATAACCACTCAGTGTCTCACCGAAGGAATTGAATTTAAATTCATTCCACCACGTTCACCAAACTTCGGAGGAATATGGGAGGCGGCCATCAAGAGTATGAAGAAGCATCTGAAGTGCACAATTGGGGACACCATCCTTCTGAAGGAAGACCTAGAGACATTGCTGATTCAAATTGAGGCATGTTTGAATTCCCGACCATTGACGCAGTTATCGTCAGACCCTGAAGATTTAGAAGTTCTAACACCGGGTCATTTCTTAATTCATCGCAGTTTGGTATCCATACCTGAACCATCGTATGAAAATATTAACATCAATCGATTGGACCGTTTTCAGAAGATCCAAGAGTATGTACGTCGGATCTGGAAACAGTGGAAAACGGATTACTTGTCCGGGCTCCATCCGCGAACTAAGTGGACCCGACAGCGAGACAACATTGATGTCGGAACGTTGGTGTTAGTGAAGGAGGATAATCTGCCACCGTTAAAATGGGCTATTGGAAGAATAACAAAAATATTTAGAGGAGATGATGGCAATATACGGGTCGTTGAGGTGCGAACAAAGGAAGGCGAATATCGCCGAGCGATATCAAAGATATGTATTTTACCAGATCAAGAAGGTTAGAGTAGAAGATAGAAGTAGAAAGATACCTTTCCACGGGGGGCGGCATGTTAAGGATTGAAGCATAGGCCATAGACGTTAGAATTATAGCAACCCGCAAAGGGCAATGTATGCGTATGAATAAAGTCAGTAGCAATCGGAAAGCCAAACGGTGAACACCTGTTTTAAAAGCTAATTTCGCGTACACTGTCTATTTCAACTAACTTTGTCCATCCAAAACGAACTTTGTACTTTGCTATGAAGTTCCACCAGGAATGAGTTTTCATGCAAAAACTGTCTATTTCAACTAACTTTGTCCATCCAAAACGAACTTTGTACTTTGCTATGAAGTTCCACCAGGAATGAGTTTTCATGCAAAAACTGTCTATTTCAACTAACTTTGTCCATCCAAAACGAACTTTGTACTTTGCTATGAAGTTCCACCAGGAATGAGTTTTCATGCAAAAACTGTCTATTTCTACTAAATTGATCCATCCAAAACGAACTTTGTACTTTGCTATGAAGTTCCACCAGGAATGAGTTTTCATGCAAAAACTGTCTATTTCAACTAACTTTGTCCATCCAAAACGAACTTTGTACTTTGCTACGAAGTTCCACCAGGAATGAGTTTTCATGCAAAAACTGTCTATTTCTACTAAATTGATCCATCCAAAACGAACTTTGTACTTTGCTATGAAGTTCCACCAGGAATGAGTTTTCATGCAAAAACTGTCTATTTCAACTAACTTTGTCCATCCAAAACGAACTTTGTACTTTGCTATGAAGTTCCACCAGGAATGAGTTTTCATGCAAAAACTGTCTATTTCAACTAACTTTGTCCATCCAAAACGAACTTTGTACTTTGCTATGAAGTTCCACCAGGAATGAGTTTTCATGCAAAAACTGTCTATTTCTACTAAATTGATCCATCCAAAACGAACTTTGTACTTTGCTATGAAGTTCCACCAGGAATGAGTTTTCATGCAAAAACTGTCTATTTCAACTAACTTTGTCCATCCAAAACGAACTTTGTACTTTGCTATGAAGTTCCACCAGGAATGAGTTTTCATGCAAAAACTGTCTTTTTTAACTTACTTTGTCCATCCAAAACGAACTTTGTACTTTGCTATGAAGTTCCACCAGGAATGAGTTTTCATGCAAAAACTGTCTATTTCAACTAACTTTGTCCATCCAAAACGAACTTTGTACTTTGCTATGAAGTTCCACCAGGAATGAGTTTTCATGCAAAAACTGTCTATTTCAACTAACTTTGTCCATCCAAAACGAACTTTGTACTTTGCTATGAAGTTCCACCAGGAATGAGTTTTCATGCAAAAACTGTCTATTTCAACTAACTTTGTCCATCCAAAACGAACTTTGTACTTTGCTATGAAGTTCCACCAGGAATGAGTTTTCATGCAAAAACTGTCTATTTCAACTTAATTCGTCCATCCAAAACGAACTTTGTACTTTGCTATGAAGTTCCACCAGGAATGAGTTTTCATGCAAAAACTGTCTATTTCAACTAACTTTGTCCATCCAAAACGAACTTTGTACTTTGCTATGAAGTTCCACCAGGAATGAGTTTTCATGCAAAAACTGTCTATTTCAACTAACTTTGTCCATCCAAAACGAACTTTGTACTTTGCTATGAAGTTCCACCAGGAATGAGTTTTCATGCAAAAACTGTCTATTTCAACTTAATTCGTCCATCCAAAACGAACTTTGTACTTTGCTATGAAGTTCCACCAGGAATGAGTTTTCATGCAAAAACTGTCTATTTCAACTAACTTTGTCCATCCAAAACGAACTTTGTACTTTGCTATGAAGTTCCACCAGGAATGAGTTTTCATGCAAAAACTGTCTATTTCAACTAAATTGATCCATCCAAAACGAACTTTGTACTTTGCTATGAAGTTCCACCAGGAATGAGTTTTTATGCAAAAACTGTCTATTTCAACTAAATTGATCCATCCAAAACGAACTTTGTACTTTGCTATGAAGTTCCACCAGGAATGAGTTTTCATGCAAAAATTATCTATTTCAACTAACTTTGTCCATCCAAAACGAACTTTGTACTTTGCTATGAAGTTCCACCAGGAATGAGTTTTCATGCAAAAACTGTCTATTTCAACTAACTTTGTCCATCCAAAACGAACTTTGTACTTTGCTATGAAGTTCCACCAGGAATGAGTTTTCATGCAAAAACTGTCTATTTCAACTTAATTCGTCCATCCAAAACGAACTTTGTACTTTGCTATGAAGTTCCACCAGGAATGAGTTTTTATGCAAAAACTGTCTATTTCAACTAACTTTGTCCATCCAAAACGAACTTTGTACTTTGCTATGAAGTTCCACCAGGAATGAGTTTTCATGCAAAAACTGTCTATTTCAACTAACTTTGTCCATCCAAAACGAACTTTGTACTTTGCTATGAAGTTCCACCAGGAATGAGTTTTCATGCAAAAACTGTCTATTTCAACTAAATTGATCCATCCAAAACGAACTTTGTACTTTGCTATGAAGTTCCACCAGGAATGAGTTTTCATGCAAAAACTGTCTATTTCAACTAACTTTGTCCATCCAAAACGAACTTTGTACTTTGCTATGAAGTTCCACCAGGAATGAGTTTTTATGCAAAAACTGTCTATTTCAACTAACTTTGTCCATCCAAAACGAACTTTGTACTTTGCTATGAAGTTCCACCAGGAATGAGTTTTTATGCAAAAACTGTCTATTTCAACTAACTTTGTCCATCCAAAACGAACTTTGTACTTTGCGATGAAGTTCCACCAGGAATGAGTTTTCATGCAAAAACTGTCTATTTCAACTAAATTGATCCATCCAAAACGAACTTTGTACTTTGCTATGAAGTTCCACCAGGAATGAGTTTTCATGCAAAAACTGTCTATTTCAACTAACTTTGTCCATCCAAAACGAACTTTGTACTTTGCTATGAAGTTCCACCAGGAATGAGTTTTCATGCAAAAACTGTCTATTTCAACTAACTTTGTCCATCCAAAACGAACTTTGTACTTTGCTATGAAGTTCCACCAGGAATGAGTTTTCATGCAAAAACTGTCTATTTCAACTAACTTTGTCCATCCAAAACGAACTTTGTACTTTGCTATGAAGTTCCACCAGGAATGAGTTTTCATGCAAAAACTGTCTATTTCAACTAACTTTGTCCATCCAAAACGAACTTTGTACTTTGCTATGAAGTTCCACCAGGAATGAGTTTTTATGCAAAAACTGTCTATTTCAACTAACTTTGTCCATCCAAAATGAACTTTGTACTTTGCTATGAAGTTCCACCAGGAATGAGTTTTCATGCAAAAACTGTCTATTTCAACTAACTTTGTCCATCCAAAACGAACTTTGTACTTTGCTATGAAGTTTCACCAGGAATGAGTTTTCATGCAAAAACTGTCTATTTCAACTAAATTGATCCATCCAAAACGAACTTTGTACTTTGCTATGAAGTTCCACCAGGAATGAGTTTTTATGCAAAAACTGTCTATTTCAACTAACTTTGTCCATCCAAAACGAACTTTGTACTTTGCGATGAAGTTCCACCAGGAATGAGTTTTCATGCAAAAACTGTCTATTTCAACTAAATTGATCCATCCAAAACGAACTTTGTACTTTGCTATGAAGTTCCACCAGGAATGAGTTTTCATGCAAAAACTGTCTATTTCAACTAACTTTGTCCATCCAAAACGAACTTTGTACTTTGCTATGAAGTTCCACCAGGAATGAGTTTTCATGCAAAAACTGTCTATTTCAACTAACTTTGTCCATCCAAAACGAACTTTGTACTTTGCTATGAAGTTCCACCAGGAATGAGTTTTTATGCAAAAACTGTCTATTTCAACTAACTTTGTCCATCCAAAATGAACTTTGTACTTTGCTATGAAGTTCCACCAGGAATGAGTTTTCATGCAAAAACTGTCTATTTCAACTAACTTTGTCCATCCAAAACGAACTTTGTACTTTGCTATGAAGTTCCACCAGGAATGAGTTTTCATGCAAAAACTGTCTATTTCAACTAAATTGATCCATCCAAAACGAACTTTGTACTTTGCTATGAAGTTCCACCAGGAATGAGTTTTTATGCAAAAACTGTCTATTTCAACTAACTTTGTCCATCCAAAACGAACTTTGTACTTTGCGATGAAGTTCCACCAGGAATGAGTTTTCATGCAAAAACTGTCTATTTCAACTAAATTGATCCATCCAAAACGAACTTTGTACTTTGCTATGAAGTTCCACCAGGAATGAGTTTTCATGCAAAAACTGTCTATTTCAACTAAATTGATCCATCCAAAACGAACTTTGTACTTTGCTATGAAGTTCCACCAGGAATGAGTTTTCATGCAAAAACTGTCTATTTCAACTAACTTTGTCCATCCAAAACGAACTTTGTACTTTGCTATGAAGTTCCACCAGGAATGAGTTTTTGTGCAAAAACTGTCTATTTCAACTAACTTTGTCCATCCAAAATGAACTTTGTACTTTGCTATGAAGTTCCACCAGGAATGAGTTTTCATGCAAAAACTGTCTATTTCAACTAACTTTGTCCATCCAAAACGAACTTTGTACTTTGCTATGAAGTTCCACCAGGAATGAGTTTTCATGCAAAAACTGTCTATTTCAACTAAATTGATCCATCCAAAACGAACTTTGTACTTTGCTATGAAGTTCCACCAGGAATGAGTTTTTATGCAAAAACTGTCTATTTCAACTAACTTTGTCCATCCAAAACGAACTTTGTACTTTGCGATGAAGTTCCACCAGGAATGAGTTTTCATGCAAAAACTGTCTATTTCAACTAAATTGATCCATCCAAAACGAACTTTGTACTTTGCTATGAAGTTCCACCAGGAATGAGTTTTCATGCAAAAACTGTCTATTTCAACTAAATTGATCCATCCAAAACGAACTTTGTACTTTGCTATGAAGTTCCACCAGGAATGAGTTTTTTATGCAAAAACTGTCTATTTCAACTAACTTTGTCCATCCAAAACGAACTTTGTACTTTGCGATGAAGTTCCACCAGGAATGAGTTTTCATGCAAAAAACTGTCTATTTCAACTAAATTGATCCATCCAAAACGAACTTTGTACTTTGCTATGAAGTTCCACCAGGAATGAGTTTTCATGCAAAAACTGTCTATTTCAACTAACTTTGTCCATCCAAAACGAACTTTGTACTTTGCTATGAAGTTCCACCAGGAATGAGTTTTCATGCAAAAACTGTCTATTTCAACTAACTTTGTTCATCCAAAACGAACTTTGTACTTTGCTATGAAGTTCCACCAGGAATGAGTTTTTATGCAAAAACTGTCTATTTCAACTAACTTTGTCCATCCAAAATGAACTTTGTACTTTGCTATGAAGTTCCACCAGGAATGAGTTTTCATGCAAAAACTGTCTATTTCAACTAACTTTGTCCATCCAAAACGAACTTTGTACTTTGCTATGAAGTTCCACCAGGAATGAGTTTTCATGCAAAAACTGTCTATTTCAACTAAATTGATCCATCCAAAACGAACTTTGTACTTTGCTATGAAGTTCCACCAGGAATGAGTTTTTATGCAAAAACTGTCTATTTCAACTAACTTTGTCCATCCAAAACGAACTTTGTACTTTGCGATGAAGTTCCACCAGGAATGAGTTTTCATGCAAAAACTGTCTATTTCAACTAAATTGATCCATCCAAAACGAACTTTGTACTTTGCTATGAAGTTCCACCAGGAATGAGTTTTCATGCAAAAACTGTCTATTTCAACTAACTTTGTCCATCCAAAACGAACTTTGTACTTTGCTATGAAGTTTCCACCAGGAATGAGTTTTCATGCAAAAACTGTCTATTTCAACTAACTTTGTCCATCCAAAACGAACTTTGTACTTTGCTATGAAGTTCCACCAGGAATGAGTTTTTATGCAAAAACTGTCTATTTCAACTAACTTTGTCCATCCAAAATGAACTTTGTACTTTGCTATGAAGTTCCACCAGGAATGAGTTTTCATGCAAAAACTGTCTATTTCAACTAACTTTGTCCATCCAAAACGAACTTTGTACTTTGCTATGAGGTTCCACCAGGAATGAGTTTTCATGCAAAAACTGTCTATTTCAACTAAATTGATCCATCCAAAACGAACTTTGTACTTTGCTATGAAGTTCCACCAGGAATGAGTTTTTATGCAAAAACTGTCTATTTCAACTAACTTTGTCCATCCAAAACGAACTTTGTACTTTGCTATGAAGTTCCACCAGGAATGAGTTTTCATGCAAAAACTGTCTATTTCAACTAACTTTGTCCATCCAAAACGAACTTTGTACTTTGCGATGAAGTTCCACCAGGAATGAGTTTTCATGCAAAAACTGTCTATTTCAACTAAATTGATCCATCCAAAACGAACTTTGTACTTTGCTATGAAGTTCCACCAGGAATGAGTTTTCATGCAAAAACTGTCTATTTCAACTAACTTTGTCCATCCAAAACGAACTTTGTACTTTGCTATGAAGTTCCACCAGGAATGAGTTTTTATGCAAAAACTGTCTATTTCAACTAACTTTGTCCATCCAAAATGAACTTTGTACTTTGCTATGAAGTTCCACCAGGAATGAGTTTTTATGCAAAAACTGTCTATTTCAACTAACTTTGTCCATCCAAAACGAACTTTGTACTTTGCTATGAAGTTCCACCAGGAATGAGTTTTCATGCAAAAACTGTCTATTTCAACTAACTTTGTCCATCCAAAACGAACTTTGTACTTTGCTATGAAGTTCCACCAGGAATGAGTTTTTATGCAAAAACTGTCTATTTCAACTAACTTTGTCCATCCAAAACGAACTTTGTACTTTGCTATGAAGTTCCACCAGGAATGAGTTTTTATGCAAAAACTGTCTATTTCAACTAAATTGATCCATCCAAAACGAACTTTGTACTTTGCTATGAAGTTCCACCAGGAATGAGTTTTCATGCAAAAACTGTCTATTTCAACTAACTTTGTCCATCCAAAACGAACTTTGTACTTTGCTATGAAGTTCCACCAGGAATGAGTTTTTATGCAAAAACTGTCTATTTCAACTAACTTTGTCCATCCAAAATGAACTTTGTACTTTGCTATGAAGTTCCACCAGGAATGAGTTTTTATGCAAAAACTGTCTATTTCAACTAACTTTGTCCATCCAAAACGAACTTTGTACTTTGCTATGAAGTTCCACCAGGAATGAGTTTTTCATGCAAAAACTGTCTATTTCAACTAACTTTGTCCATCCAAAACGAACTTTGTACTTTGCTATGAAGTTCCACCAGGAATGAGTTTTCATGCAAAAACTGTCTATTTCAACTAACTTTGTCCATCCAAAACGAACTTTGTACTTTGCTATGAAGTTCCACCAGGAATGAGTTTTCATGCAAAAACTGTCTATTTCAACTAAATTGATCCATCCAAAACGAACTTTGTACTTTGCTATGAAGTTCCACCAGGAATGAGTTTTCATGCAAAAACTGTCTATTTCAACTAACTTTTTCCATCCAAAACGAACTTTGTACTTTGCTATGAAGTTCCACCAGGAATGAGTTTTCATGCAAAAACTGTCTATTTCAACTAACTTTGTCCATCCAAAACGAACTTTGTACTTTGCTATGAAGTTCCACCAGGAATGAGTTTTCATGCAAAAACTGTCTATTTCAACTTAATTCGTCCATCCAAAACGAACTTTGTACTTTGCTATGAAGTTCCACCAGGAATGAGTTTTCATGCAAAAATTATCTATTTCAACTAACTTTGTCCATCCAAAACGAACTTTGTACTTTGCTATGAAGTTCCACCAGGAATGAGTTTTCATGCAAAAACTGTCTATTTCAACTTAATTCGTCCATCCAAAACGAACTTTGTACTTTGCTATGAAGTTCCACCAGGAATGAGTTTTCATGCAAAAACTGTCTATTTCAACTAAATTGATCCATCCAAAACGAACTTTGTACTTTGCTATGAAGTTCCACCAGGAATGAGTTTTCATGCAAAAATTATCTATTTCAACTAACTTTGTCCATCCAAAACGAACTTTGAACTTTGCTATGAAGTTCCACCAGGAATGAGTTTTCATGCAAAAACTGTCTATTTCAACTAACTTTGTCCATCCAAAACGAACTTTGTACTTTGCTATGAAGTTCCACCAGGAATGAGTTTTCATGCAAAAACTGTCTATTTCAACTAACTTTG
>NW_026453754.1:0-90553 GCF_943734755.1 Anopheles moucheti
AATCCAAAACGAACTTTGTACTTTGCTATGAAGTTCCACCAGGAATGAGTTTTCATGCAAAAACTGTCTATTTCAACTAAATTGATCCATCCAAAACGAACTTTGTACTTTGCTATGAAGTTCCACCAGGAATGAGTTTTCATGCAAAAACTGTCTATTTCAACTAACTTTGTCCATCTAAAACGAACTTTGTACTTTGCTATGAAGTTCCACCAGGAATGAGTTTTCATGCAAAAACTGTCTATTTCAACTAAATTGATCCATCCAAAACGAACTTTGTACTTTGCTATGAAGTTCCACCAGGAATGAGTTTTCATGCAAAAACTGTCTATTTCAACTAACTTTGTCCATCTAAAACGAACTTTGTACTTTGCTATGAAGTTCCACCAGGAATGAGTTTTCATGCAAAAACTGTCTATTTCAACTAAATTGATCCATCCAAAACGAACTTTGTACTTTGCTATGAAGTTCCACCAGGAATGAGTTTTCATGCAAAAACTGTCTATTTCAACTAACTTTGTCCATCTAAAACGAACTTTGTACTTTGCTATGAAGTTCTACCAGGAATGAGTTTTCATGCAAAAACTGTCTATTTCAACTTAATTCGTCCATCTGATTCGAACTTTGTACTTTGCTATGAAGTTCCACCAGGAATGAGTTTTCATACAAAAACTGTCTATTTCAACTTAATTCGTCCATCTGATTCGAACTTTGTACTTTGCTATGAAGTTCCACCAGGAATGAGTTTTCATACAAAAACTGTCTATTTCAACTTAATTCGTCCATCCAAAACGAACTTTGTACTTTGCTATGAAGTTCCACCAGGAATGAGTTTTCATGCAAAAACTGTCTATTTCAACTAAATTGATCCATCCAAAACGAACTTTGTACTTTGCTATGAAGTTCCACCAGGAATGAGTTTTCATGCAAAAACTGTCTATTTCAACTAACTTTGTCCATCCAAAACGAACTTTGTACTTTGCTATGAAGTTCCACCAGAAATGAGTTTTTATGCAAAAACTGTCTATTTCAACTAACTTTGTCCATCCAAAACGAACTTTGTACTTTGCTATGAAGTTCCACCAGGAATGAGTTTTCATGCAAAAACTGTCTATTTCAACTAACTTTGTCCATCCAAAACGAACTTTGTACTTTGCTATGAAGTTCCACCAGGAATGAGTTTTCATGCAAAAACTGTCTATTTCAACTAAATTGATCCATCCAAAACGAACTTTGTACTTTGCTATGAAGTTCCACCAGGAATGAGTTTTCATGCAAAAACTGTCTATTTCAACTTAATTCGTCCATCTGATTCGAACTTTGTACTTTGCTATGAAGTTCCACCAGGAATGAGTTTTCATACAAAAACTGTCTATTTCAACTAACTTTGTCTATCCAAAACGAACTTTGTACTTTGCTATGAAGTTCCACCAGGAATGAGTTTTCATACAAAAACTGTCTATTTCAACTAAATTGATCCATCCAAAACGAACTTTGTACTTTGCTATGAAGTTCCACCAGGAATGAGTTTTTATGCAAAAACTGTCTATTTCAACTAACTTTGTCCATCCAAAACGAACTTTGTACTTTGCTATGAAGTTCCACCAGGAATGAGTTTTCATGCAAAAACTGTCTATTTCAACTAAATTGATCCATCCAAAACGAACTTTGTACTTTGCTATGAAGTTCCACCAGGAATGAGTTTTCATGCAAAAACTGTCTATTTCAACTAACTTTGTCCATCCAAAACGAACTTTGTACTTTGCTATGAAGTTCCACCAGGAATGAGTTTTCATGCAAAAACTGTCTATTTCAACTTAATTCGTCCATCTGATTCGAACTTTGTACTTTGCTATGAAGTTCCACCAGGAATGAGTTTTCATACAAAAACTGTCTATTTCAACTTAATTCGTCCATCCAAAACAAACTTTGTACTTTGCTATGAAGTTCCACCAGGAATGAGTTTTCATGCAAAAACTGTCTATTTCAACTAACTTTGTCCATCTGATTCGAACTTTGTACTTTGCTATGAAGTTCCACCAGGAATGAGTTTTCATGCAAAAACTGTCTATTTCAACTAACTTTGTCCATCCAAAACGAACTTTGTACTTTGCTATGAAGTTCCACCAGGAATGAGTTTTCATGCAAAAACTGTCTATTTCAACTAACTTTGTCCATCTAAAACGAACTTTGTACTTTGCTATGAAGTTCTACCAGAAATGAGTTTTCATGCAAAAACTGTCTATTTCAACTTAATTCGTCCATCTGATTCGAACTTTGTACTTTGCTATGAAGTTCCACCAGGAATGAGTTTTCATACAAAAACTGTCTATTTCAACTTAATTCGTCCATCCAAAACGAACTTTGTACTTTGCTATGAAGTTCCACCAGGAATGAGTTTTTATGCAAAAACTGTCTATTTCAACTAACTTTGTCCATCCAAAACGAACTTTGTACTTTGCTATGAAGTTCCACCAGGAATGAGTTTTCATGCAAAAACTGTCTATTTCAACTAAATTGATCCATAGAAAACGAACTTTGTACTTTGCTATGAAGTTCCACCAGGAATGAGTTTTCATACAAAAACTGTCTATTTCAACTAACTTTGTCCATCCAAAACGAACTTTGTACTTTGCTATGAAGTTCCACCAGGAATGAGTTTTCATGCAAAAACTGTCTATTTCAACTAAATTGATCCATCCAAAACGAACTTTGTACTTTGCTATGAAGTTCCACCAGGAATGAGTTTTTATGCAAAAACTGTCTATTTCAACTAACTTTGTCCATCCAAAACGAACTTTGTACTTTGCTATGAAGTTCCACCAGGAATGAGTTTTCATGCAAAAACTGTCTATTTCAACTTAATTCGTCCATCCAAAACAAACTTTGTACTTTGCTATGAAGTTCCACCAGGAATGAGTTTTCATGCAAAAACTGTCTATTTCAACTAACTTTGTCCATCCAAAACGAACTTTGTACTTTGCTATGAAGTTCCACCAGGAATGAGTTTTCATGCAAAAACTGTCTATTTCAACTAAATTGATCCATCCAAAACGAACTTTGTACTTTGCTATGAAGTTCCACCAGGAATGAGTTTTCATGCAAAAACTGTCTATTTCAACTAACTTTGTCCATCCAAAACGAACTTTGTACTTTGCTATGAAGTTCCACCAGGAATGAGTTTTCATGCAAAAACTGTCTATTTCAACTAACTTTGTCCATCCAAAACGAACTTTGTACTTTGCTATGAAGTTCCACCAGGAATGAGTTTTCATGCAAAAACTGTCTATTTCAACTAACTTTGTCCATCCAAAACGAACTTTGTACTTTGCTATGAAGTTCCACCAGGAATGAGTTTTCATGCAAAAACTGTCTATTTCAACTAAATTGATCCATCCAAAACGAACTTTGTACTTTGCTATGAAGTTCCACCAGGAATGAGTTTTCATGCAAAAACTGTCTATTTCAACTAACTTTGTCCATCCAAAACGAACTTTGTACTTTGCTATGAAGTTCCACCAGGAATGAGTTTTCATGCAAAAACTGTCTATTTCAACTAACTTTGTCCATCCAAAACGAACTTTGTACTTTGCTATGAAGTTCCACCAGGAATGAGTTTTCATGCAAAAACTGTCTATTTCAACTAAATTGATCCATCCAAAACGAACTTTGTACTTTGCTATGAAGTTCCACCAGGAATGAGTTTTCATGCAAAAACTGTCTATTTCAACTTAACTCGTCCATCCAAAACGAACTTTGTACTTTGCTATGAAGTTCCACCAGGAATGAGTTTTCATGCAAAAACTGTCTATTTCAACTAACTTTGTCCATCCAAAACGAACTTTGTACTTTGCTATGAAGTTCCACCAGGAATGAGTTTTCATGCAAAAACTGTCTATTTCAACTAACTTTGTCCATCCAAAACGAACTTTGTACTTTGCTATGAAGTTCCACCAGGAATGAGTTTTCATGCAAAAACTGTCTATTTCAACTAAATTGATCCATCCAAAACGAACTTTGTACTTTGCTATGAAGTTCCACCAGGAATGAGTTTTCATGCAAAAACTGTCTATTTCAACTAACTTTGTCCATCCAAAACGAACTTTGTACTTTGCTATGAAGTTCCACCAGGAATGAGTTTTCATGCAAAAACTGTCTATTTCAACTAACTTTGTCCATCTGATTCGAACTTTGTACTTTGCTATGAAGTTCCACCAGGAATGAGTTTTCATACAAAAACTGTCTATTTCAACTTAATTCGTCCATCCAAAACGAACTTTGTACTTTGCTATGAAGTTCCACCAGGAATGAGTTTTTATGCAAAAACTGTCTATTTCAACTAACTTTGTCCATCCAAAACGAACTTTGTACTTTGCTATGAAGTTCCACCAGGAATGAGTTTTCATGCAAAAACTGTCTATTTCAACTAACTTTGTCCATCCAAAACGAACTTTGTACTTTGCTATGAAGTTCCACCAGGAATGAGTTTTTATGCAAAAACTGTCTATTTCAACTATCTTTGTCCATCCAAAACGAACTTTGTACTTTGCTATGAAGTTCCACCAGGAATGAGTTTTCATGCAAAAACTGTCTATTTCAACTAACTTTGTCCATCCAAAACGAACTTTGTACTTTGCTATGAAGTTCCACCAGGAATGAGTTTTCATGCAAAAACTGTCTATTTCAACTTAATTCGTCCATCTGATTCGAACTTTGTACTTTGCTATGAAGTTCCACCAGGAATGAGTTTTCATACAAAAACTGTCTATTTCAACTTAATTCGTCCATCCAAAACGAACTTTGTACTTTGCTATGAAGTTCCACCAGGAATGAGTTTTCATGCAAAAACTGTCTATTTCAACTAAATTGATCCATCCAAAACGAACTTTGTACTTTGCTATGAAGTTCCACCAGGAATGAGTTTTCATGCAAAAACTGTCTATTTCAACTTAATTCGTCCATCTGATTCGAACTTTGTACTTTGCTATGAAGTTCCACCAGGAATGAGTTTTCATACAAAAACTGTCTATTTCAACTTAATTCGTCCATCCAAAACGAACTTTGTACTTTGCTATGAAGTTCCACCAGGAATGAGTTTTCATGCAAAAACTGTCTATTTCAACTAAATTGATCCATCCAAAACGAACTTTGTACTTTGCTATGAAGTTCCACCAGGAATGAGTTTTTATGCAAAAACTGTTTATTTCAACTAACTTTGTCCATCCAAAACGAACTTTGTACTTTGCTATGAAGTTCCACCAGGAATGAGTTTTCATGCAAAAACTGTCTATTTCAACTAAATTGATCCATCCAAAACGAACTTTGTACTTTGCTATGAAGTTCCACCAGGAATGAGTTTTCATACAAAAACTGTCTATTTCAACTTAATTCGTCCATCCAAAACGAACTTTGTACTTTGCTATGAAGTTCCACCAGGAATGAGTTTTCATGCAAAAACTGTCTATTTCAACTAACTTTGTCCATCCAAAACGAACTTTGTACTTTGCTATGAAGTTCCACCAGGAATGAGTTTTCATGCAAAAACTATCTATTTCAACTAAATTGATCCATCCAAAACGAACTTTGTACTTTGCTATGAAGTTCCACCAGGAATGAGTTTTCATGCAAAAACTGTCTATTTCAACTAACTTTGTCCATCCAAAACGAGCTTTGTACTTTGCTATGAAGTTCCACCAGGAATGAGTTTTCATGCAAAAACTGTCTATTTCAACTAACTTTGTCCATCCAAAACGAACTTTGTACTTTGCTATGAAGTTCCACCAGGAATGAGTTTTCATGCAAAAACTGTCTATTTCAACTTAATTCGTCCATCTGATTCGAACTTTGTACTTTGCTATGAAGTTCCACCAGGAATGAGTTTTCATACAAAAACTGTCTATTTCAACTTAATTCGTCCATCCAAAACGAACTTTGTACTTTGCTATGAAGTTCCACCAGGAATGAGTTTTCATGCAAAAACTGTCTATTTCAACTAAATTGATCCATCCAAAACGAACTTTTTACTTTGCTATGAAGTTCCACCAGGAATGAGTTTTCATGCAAAAACTGTCTATTTCAACTAACTTTGTCCATCCAAAACGAACTTTGTACTTTGCTATGAAGTTCCACCAGGAATGAGTTTTCATACAAAAACTGTCTATTTCAACTTAATTCGTCCATCCAAAACAAACTTTGTACTTTGCTATGAAGTACCACCAGGAATGAGTTTTCATGCAAAAACTGTCTATTTCAACTAACTTTGTCCATCCAAAACGAACTTTGTACTTTGCTATGAAGTTCCACCAGGAATGAGTTTTCATGCAAAAACTATCTATTTCAACTAAATTGATCCATCCAAAACGAACTTTGTACTTTGCTATGAAGTTCCACCAGGAATGAGTTTTCATGCAAAAACTGTCTATTTCAACTAACTTTGTCCATCCAAAACGAGCTTTGTACTTTGCTATGAAGTTCCACCAGGAATGAGTTTTCATGCAAAAACTGTCTATTTCAACTAACTTTGTCCATCCAAAACGAACTTTGTACTTTGCTATGAAGTTCCACCAGGAATGAGTTTTCATGCAAAAACTGTCTATTTCAACTTAATTCGTCCATCTGATTCGAACTTTGTACTTTGCTATGAAGTTCCACCAGGAATGAGTTTTCATACAAAAACTGTCTATTTCAACTTAATTCGTCCATCCAAAACGAACTTTGTACTTTGCTATGAAGTTCCACCAGGAATGAGTTTTCATGCAAAAACTGTCTATTTCAACTAAATTGATCCATCCAAAACGAACTTTGTACTTTGCTATGAAGTTCCACCAGGAATGAGTTTTCATGCAAAAACTGTCTATTTCAACTAAATTGATCCATCCAAAACGAACTTTGTACTTTGCTATGAAGTTCCACCAGGAATGAGTTTTCATGCAAAAACTGTCTATTTCAACTAAATTGATCCATCCAAAACGAACTTTTTACTTTGCTATGAAGTTCCACCAGGAATGAGTTTTCATGCAAAAACTGTCTATTTCAACTAACTTTGTCCATCCAAAACGAACTTTGTACTTTGCTATGAAGTTCCACCAGGAATGAGTTTTCATGCAAAAACTGTCTATTTCAACTAACTTTGTCCATCCAAAACGAACTTTGTACTTTGCTATGAAGTTCCACCAGGAATGAGTTTTCATGCAAAAACTGTCTATTTCAACTAACTTTGTCCATCTGATTCGAACTTTGTACTTTGCTATGAAGTTCCACCAGGAATGAGTTTTCATACAAAAACTGTCTATTTCAACTTAATTGATCCATCCAAAACGAACTTTTTACTTTGCTATGAAGTTCCACCAGGAATGAGTTTTCATGCAAAAACTGTCTATTTCAACTTAATTCGTCCATCTGATTCGAACTTTGTACTTTGCTATGAAGTTCCACCAGGAATGAGTTTTCATACAAAAACTGTCTATTTCAACTTAATTCGTCCATCCAAAACGAACTTTGTACTTTGCTATGAAGTTCCACCAGGAATGAGTTTTCATACAAAAACTGTCTATTTCAACTTAATTCGTCCATCCAAAACGAACTTTGTACTTTGCTATGAAGTTCCACCAGGAATGAGTTTTCATGCAAAAACTGTCTATTTCAACTAAATTGATCCATCCAAAACGAACTTTGTACTTTGCTATGAAGTTCCACCAGGAATGAGTTTTCATGCAAAAACTGTCTATTTCAACTAAATTGATCCATCCAAAACGAACTTTGTACTTTGCTATGAAGTTCCACCAGGAATGAGTTTTCATGCAAAAACTGTCTATTTCAACTAAATTGATCCATCCAAAACGAACTTTTTACTTTGCTATGAAGTTCCACCAGGAATGAGTTTTCATGCAAAAACTGTCTATTTCAACTAACTTTGTCCATCCAAAACGAACTTTGTACTTTGCTATGAAGTTCCACCAGGAATGAGTTTTCATGCAAAAACTATCTATTTCAACTAAATTGATCCATCCAAAACGAACTTTGTACTTTGCTATGAAGTTCCACCAGGAATGAGTTTTCATGCAAAAACTGTCTATTTCAACTAACTTTGTCCATCCAAAACGAGCTTTGTACTTTGCTATGAAGTTCCACCAGGAATGAGTTTTCATGCAAAAACTGTCTATTTCAACTAACTTTGTCCATCCAAAACGAACTTTGTACTTTGCTATGAAGTTCCACCAGGAATGAGTTTTCATGCAAAAACTGTCTATTTCAACTTAATTCGTCCATCTGATTCGAACTTTGTACTTTGCTATGAAGTTCCACCAGGAATGAGTTTTCATACAAAAACTGTCTATTTCAACTTAATTCGTCCATCCAAAACGAACTTTGTACTTTGCTATGAAGTTCCACCAGGAATGAGTTTTCATGCAAAAACTGTCTATTTCAACTAAATTGATCCATCCAAAACGAACTTTGTACTTTGCTATGAAGTTCCACCAGGAATGAGTTTTCATGCAAAAACTGTCTATTTCAACTAAATTGATCCATCCAAAACGAACTTTGTACTTTGCTATGAAGTTCCACCAGGAATGAGTTTTCATGCAAAAACTGTCTATTTCAACTAAATTGATCCATCCAAAACGAACTTTTTACTTTGCTATGAAGTTCCACCAGGAATGAGTTTTCATGCAAAAACTGTCTATTTCAACTAACTTTGTCCATCCAAAACGAACTTTGTACTTTGCTATGAAGTTCCACCAGGAATGAGTTTTCATGCAAAAACTGTCTATTTCAACTAACTTTGTCCATCCAAAACGAACTTTGTACTTTGCTATGAAGTTCCACCAGGAATGAGTTTTCATGCAAAAACTGTCTATTTCAACTTAATTCGTCCATCCAAAACGAACTTTGTACTTTGCTATGAAGTTCCACCAGGAATGAGTTTTCATGCAAAAACTGTCTATTTCAACTAACTTTGTCCATCCAAAACGAACTTTGTACTTTGCTATGAAGTTCCACCAGGAATGAGTTTTCATGCAAAAACTGTCTCTTTCAACTAACTTTGTCCATCCAAAACGAACTTTGTACTTTGCTATGAAGTTCCACCAGGAATGAGTTTTCATGCAAAAACTGTCTATTTCAACTAAATTGATCCATCCAAAACGAACTTTGTACTTTGCTATGAAGTTCCACCAGGAATGAGTTTTCATGCAAAAACTGTCTATTTCAACTAACTTTGTCCATCCAAAACGAACTTTGTACTTTGCTATGAAGTTCCACCAGGAATGAGTTTTCATGCAAAAACTGTCTATTTCAACTAACTTTGTCCATCTGATTCGAACTTTGTACTTTGCTATGAAGTTCCACCAGGAATGAGTTTTCATACAAAAACTGTCTATTTCAACTTAATTCGTCCATCCAAAACGAACTTTGTACTTTGCTATGAAGTTCCACCAGGAATGAGTTTTTATGCAAAAACTGTCTATTTCAACTAACTTTGTCCATCCAAAACGAACTTTGTACTTTGCTATGAAGTTCCACCAGGAATGAGTTTTCATGCAAAAACTGTCTATTTCAACTAACTTTGTCCATCCAAAACGAACTTTGTACTTTGCTATGAAGTTCCACCAGGAATGAGTTTTCATGCAAAAACTGTCTATTTCAACTAAATTGATCCATCCAAAACGAACTTTGTACTTTGCTATGAAGTTCCACCAGGAATGAGTTTTTATGCAAAAACTGTCTATTTCAACTAACTTTGTCCATCCAAAACGAACTTTGTACTTTGCTATGAAGTTCCACCAGGAATGAGTTTTTATGCAAAAACTGTCTATTTCAACTAACTTTGTCCATCCAAAACGAACTTTGTACTTTGCTATGAAGTTCCACCAGGAATGAGTTTTCATGCAAAAACTGTCTATTTCAACTAACTTTGTCCATCCAAAACGAACTTTGTACTTTGCTATGAAGTTCCACCAGGAATGAGTTTTTATGCAAAAACTGTCTATTTCAACTAACTTTGTCCATCCAAAACGAACTTTGTACTTTGCTATGAAGTTCCACCAGGAATGAGTTTTTATGCAAAAACTGTCTATTTCAACTAAATTGATCCATCCAAAACGAACTTTGTACTTTGCTATGAAGTTCCACCAGGAATGAGTTTTCATGCAAAAACTGTCTATTTCAACTAAATTGATCCATCCAAAACGAACTTTGTACTTTGCTATGAAGTTCCACCAGGAATGAGTTTTCATGCAAAAACTGTCTATTTCAACTAAATTGATCCATCCAAAACGAACTTTGTACTTTGCTATGAAGTTCCACCAGGAATGAGTTTTCATGCAAAAACTGTCTATTTCAACTAAATTGATCCATCCAAAACGAACTTTGTACTTTGCTATGAAGTTCCACCAGGAATGAGTTTTCATGCAAAAACTGTCTATTTCAACTAAATTGATCCATCCAAAACGAACTTTTTACTTTGCTATGAAGTTCCACCAGGAATGAGTTTTCATGCAAAAACTGTCTATTTCAACTAACTTTGTCCATCCAAAACGAACTTTGTACTTTGCTATGAAGTTCCACCAGGAATGAGTTTTCATGCAAAAACTGTCTATTTCAACTAACTTTGTCCATCCAAAACGAACTTTGTACTTTGCTATGAAGTTCCACCAGGAATGAGTTTTCATGCAAAAACTGTCTATTTCAACTAACTTTGTCCATCTGATTCGAACTTTGTACTTTGCTATGAAGTTCCACCAGGAATGAGTTTTCATACAAAAACTGTCTATTTCAACTTAATTGATCCATCCAAAACGAACTTTGTACTTTGCTATGAAGTTCCACCAGGAATGAGTTTTCATGCAAAAACTGTCTATTTCAACTTAATTCGTCCATCCAAAACGAACTTTGTACTTTGCTATGAAGTTCCACCAGGAATGAGTTTTCATGCAAAAACTGTCTATTTCAACTAACTTTGTCCATCCAAAACGAACTTTGTACTTTGCTATGAAGTTCCACCAGGAATGAGTTTTCATGCAAAAACTGTCTATTTCAACTTAATTCGTCCATCCAAAACGAACTTTGTACTTTGCTATGAAGTTCCACCAGGAATGAGTTTTCATGCAAAAACTGTCTATTTCAACTAACTTTGTCCATCCAAAACGAACTTTGTACTTTGCTATGAAGTTCCACCAGGAATGAGTTTTCATACAAAAACTGTCTATTTCAACTTAATTCGTCCATCCAAAACGAACTTTGTACTTTGCTATGAAGTTCCACCAGGAATGAGTTTTCATGCAAAAACTGTCTATTTCAACTAAATTGATCCATCCAAAACGAGCTTTGTACTTTGCTATGAAGTTCCACCAGGAATGAGTTTTCATGCAAAAACTGTCTATTTCAACTAAATTGATCCATCCAAAACGAACTTTGTACTTTGCTATGAAGTTCCACCAGGAATGAGTTTTCATGCAAAAACTGTCTATTTCAACTAAATTGATCCATCCAAAACGAACTTTTTACTTTGCTATGAAGTTCCACCAGGAATGAGTTTTCATGCAAAAACTGTCTATTTCAACTAACTTTGTCCATCCAAAACGAACTTTGTACTTTGCTATGAAGTTCCACCAGGAATGAGTTTTCATGCAAAAACTGTCTATTTCAACTAACTTTGTCCATCCAAAACGAACTTTGTACTTTGCTATGAAGTTCCACCAGGAATGAGTTTTCATGCAAAAACTGTCTATTTCAACTAACTTTGTCCATCTGATTCGAACTTTGTACTTTGCTATGAAGTTCCACCAGGAATGAGTTTTCATACAAAATCTGTCTATTTCAACTTAATTGATCCATCCAAAACGAACTTTGTACTTTGCTATGAAGTTCCACCAGGAATGAGTTTTCATGCAAAAACTGTCTATTTCAACTTAATTCGTCCATCCAAAACGAACTTTGTACTTTGCTATGAAGTTCCACCAGGAATGAGTTTTCATGCAAAAACTGTCTATTTCAACTAACTTTGTCCATCCAAAACGAACTTTGTACTTTGCTATGAAGTTCCACCAGGAATGAGTTTTCATGCAAAAACTGTCTCTTTCAACTAACTTTGTCCATCCAAAACGAACTTTGTACTTTGCTATGAAGTTCCACCAGGAATGAGTTTTCATGCAAAAACTGTCTATTTCAACTAAATTGATCCATCCAAAACGAACTTTGTACTTTGCTATGAAGTTCCACCAGGAATGAGTTTTCATGCAAAAACTGTCTATTTCAACTAACTTTGTCCATCCAAAACGAACTTTGTACTTTGCTATGAAGTTCCACCAGGAATGAGTTTTCATGCAAAAACTGTCTATTTCAACTAACTTTGTCCATCTGATTCGAACTTTGTACTTTGCTATGAAGTTCCACCAGGAATGAGTTTTCATACAAAAACTGTCTATTTCAACTTAATTCGTCCATCCAAAACGAACTTTGTACTTTGCTATGAAGTTCCACCAGGAATGAGTTTTTATGCAAAAACTGTCTATTTCAACTAACTTTGTCCATCCAAAACGAACTTTGTACTTTGCTATGAAGTTCCACCAGGAATGAGTTTTCATGCAAAAACTGTCTATTTCAACTAACTTTGTCCATCCAAAACGAACTTTGTACTTTGCTATGAAGTTCCACCAGGAATGAGTTTTTATGCAAAAACTGTCTATTTCAACTAACTTTGTCCATCCAAAACGAACTTTGTACTTTGCTATGAAGTTCCACCAGGAATGAGTTTTTATGCAAAAACTGTCTATTTCAACTAAATTGATCCATCCAAAACGAACTTTGTACTTTGCTATGAAGTTCCACCAGGAATGAGTTTTCATGCAAAAACTGTCTATTTCAACTAAATTGATCCATCCAAAACGAACTTTGTACTTTGCTATGAAGTTCCACCAGGAATGAGTTTTCATGCAAAAACTGTCTATTTCAACTAAATTGATCCATCCAAAACGAACTTTGTACTTTGCTATGAAGTTCCACCAGGAATGAGTTTTTATGCAAAAACTGTCTATTTCAACTAACTTTGTCCATCCAAAACGAACTTTGTACTTTGCTATGAAGTTCCACCAGGAATGAGTTTTTATGCAAAAACTGTCTATTTCAACTAACTTTGTCCATCCAAAACGAACTTTGTACTTTGCTATGAAGTTCCACCAGGAATGAGTTTTCATGCAAAAACTGTCTATTTCAACTAACTTTGTCCATCCAAAACGAACTTTGTACTTTGCTATGAAGTTCCACCAGGAATGAGTTTTTATGCAAAAACTGTCTATTTCAACTAACTTTGTCCATCCAAAACGAACTTTGTACTTTGCTATGAAGTTCCACCAGGAATGAGTTTTTATGCAAAAACTGTCTATTTCAACTAAATTGATCCATCCAAAACGAACTTTGTACTTTGCTATGAAGTTCCACCAGGAATGAGTTTTCATGCAAAAACTGTCTATTTCAACTAAATTGATCCATCCAAAACGAACTTTGTACTTTGCTATGAAGTTCCACCAGGAATGAGTTTTCATGCAAAAACTGTCTATTTCAACTAAATTGATCCATCCAAAACGAACTTTGTACTTTGCTATGAAGTTCCACCAGGAATGAGTTTTTATGCAAAAACTGTCTATTTCAACTAACTTTGTCCATCCAAAACGAACTTTGTACTTTGCTATGAAGTTCCACCAGGAATGAGTTTTTATGCAAAAACTGTCTATTTCAACTAAATTGATCCATCCAAAACGAACTTTGTACTTTGCTATGAAGTTCCACCAGGAATGAGTTTTCATGCAAAAACTGTCTATTTCAACTAAATTGATCCATCCAAAACGAACTTTGTACTTTGCTATGAAGTTCCACCAGGAATGAGTTTTTATGCAAAAACTGTCTATTTCAACTAACTTTGTCCATCCAAAACGAACTTTGTACTTTGCTATGAAGTTCCACCAGGAATGAGTTTTCATGCAAAAACTGTCTATTTCAACTAAATTGATCCATCCAAAACGAACTTTGTACTTTGCTATGAAGTTCCACCAGGAATGAGTTTTCATACAAAAACTGTCTATTTCAACTTAATTCGTCCATCCAAAACGAACTTTGTACTTTGCTATGAAGTTCCACCAGGAATGAGTTTTCATGCAAAAACTGTCTATTTCAACTAACTTTGTCCATCCAAAACGAACTTTGTACTTTGCTATGAAGTTCCACCAGGAATGAGTTTTCATGCAAAAACTATCTATTTCAACTAAATTGATCCATCCAAAACGAACTTTGTACTTTGCTATGAAGTTCCACCAGGAATGAGTTTTCATGCAAAAACTGTCTATTTCAACTAACTTTGTCCATCCAAAACGAGCTTTGTACTTTGCTATGAAGTTCCACCAGGAATGAGTTTTCATGCAAAAACTGTCTATTTCAACTAACTTTGTCCATCCAAAACGAACTTTGTACTTTGCTATGAAGTTCCACCAGGAATGAGTTTTCATGCAAAAACTGTCTATTTCAACTTAATTCGTCCATCTGATTCGAACTTTGTACTTTGCTATGAAGTTCCACCAGGAATGAGTTTTCATACAAAAACTGTCTATTTCAACTTAATTCGTCCATCCAAAACGAACTTTGTACTTTGCTATGAAGTTCCACCAGGAATGAGTTTTCATGCAAAAACTGTCTATTTCAACTAACTTTGTCCATCCAAAACGAACTTTGTACTTTGCTATGAAGTTCCACCAGGAATGAGTTTTCATGCAAAAACTGTCTATTTCAACTAAATTGATCCATCCAAAACGAACTTTTTACTTTGCTATGAAGTTCCACCAGGAATGAGTTTTCATGCAAAAACTGTCTATTTCAACTAACTTTGTCCATCCAAAACGAACTTTGTACTTTGCTATGAAGTTCCACCAGGAATGAGTTTTCATGCAAAAACTGTCTATTTCAACTAACTTTGTCCATCCAAAACGAGCTTTGTACTTTGCTATGAAGTTCCACCAGGAATGAGTTTTCATGCAAAAACTGTCTATTTCAACTAACTTTGTCCATCCAAAACGAACTTTGTACTTTGCTATGAAGTTCCACCAGGAATGAGTTTTCATGCAAAAACTGTCTATTTCAACTAACTTTGTCCATCCAAAACGAACTTTGTACTTTGCTATGAAGTTCCACCAGGAATGAGTTTTCATGCAAAAACTGTCTATTTCAACTTAATTCGTCCATCTGATTCGAACTTTGTACTTTGCTATGAAGTTCCACCAGGAATGAGTTTTCATACAAAAACTGTCTATTTCAACTTAATTCGTCCATCCAAAACGAACTTTGTACTTTGCTATGAAGTTCCACCAGGAATGAGTTTTCATGCAAAAACTATCTATTTCAACTAAATTGATCCATCCAAAACGAACTTTGTACTTTGCTATGAAGTTCCACCAGGAATGAGTTTTCATGCAAAAACTGTCTATTTCAACTAACTTTGTCCATCCAAAACGAGCTTTGTACTTTGCTATGAAGTTCCACCAGGAATGAGTTTTCATGCAAAAACTGTCTATTTCAACTAACTTTGTCCATCCAAAACGAACTTTGTACTTTGCTATGAAGTTCCACCAGGAATGAGTTTTCATGCAAAAACTGTCTATTTCAACTTAATTCGTCCATCTGATTCGAACTTTGTACTTTGCTATGAAGTTCCACCAGGAATGAGTTTTCATACAAAAACTGTCTATTTCAACTTAATTCGTCCATCCAAAACGAACTTTGTACTTTGCTATGAAGTTCCACCAGGAATGAGTTTTCATGCAAAAACTGTCTATTTCAACTAAATTGATCCATCCAAAACGAACTTTTTACTTTGCTATGAAGTTCCACCAGGAATGAGTTTTCATGCAAAAACTGTCTATTTCAACTAACTTTGTCCATCCAAAACGAACTTTGTACTTTGCTATGAAGTTCCACCAGGAATGAGTTTTCATGCAAAAACTGTCTATTTCAACTAACTTTGTCCATCCAAAACGAACTTTGTACTTTGCTATGAAGTTCCACCAGGAATGAGTTTTCATGCAAAAACTGTCTATTTCAACTAACTTTGTCCATCTGATTCGAACTTTGTACTTTGCTATGAAGTTCCACCAGGAATGAGTTTTCATACAAAAACTGTCTATTTCAACTTAATTGATCCATCCAAAACAAACTTTGTACTTTGCTATGAAGTTCCACCAAGAATGAGTTTTCATGCAAAAACTGTCTATTTCAACTAACTTTGTCCATCCAAAACGAACTTTGTTCTTTGCTATGAAGTTCCACCAGGAATGAGTTTTCATGCAAAAACTGTCTATTTCAACTAAATTGATCCATCCAAAACGAACTTTGTACTTTGCTATGAAGTTCCACCAGGAATGAGTTTTCATGCAAAAACTGTCTATTTCAACTTAATTCGTCCATCTGATTCGAACTTTGTACTTTGCTATGAAGTTCCACCAGGAATGAGTTTTCATGCAAAAACTGTCTATTTCAACTAACTTTGTCCATCCAAAACGAACTTTGTACTTTGCTATGAAGTTCCACCAGGAATGAGTTTTCATGCAAAAACTGTCTATTTCAACTAACTTTGTCCATCCAAAACGAACTTTGTACTTTGCTATGAAGTTCCACCAGGAATGAGTTTTCATGCAAAAACTGTCTATTTCAACTAACTTTGTCCATCCAAAACGAACTTTGTACTTTGCTATGAAGTTCCACCAGGAATGAGTTTTCATGCAAAAACTGTCTATTTCAACTAACTTTGTCCATCCAAAACGAACTTTGTACTTTGCTATGAAGTTCCACCAGGAATGAGTTTTCATGCAAAAACTGTCTATTTCAACTAACTTTGTCCATCCAAAACGAACTTTGTACTTTGCTATGAAGTTCCACCAGGAATGAGTTTTCATGCAAAAACTGTCTATTTCAACTTAATTCGTCCATCTGATTCGAACTTTGTACTTTGCTATGAAGTTCCACCAGGAATGAGTTTTCATACAAAAACTGTCTATTTCAACTTAATTCGTCCATCCAAAACGAACTTTGTACTTTGCTATGAAGTTCCACCAGGAATGAGTTTTCATGCAAAAACTGTCTATTTCAACTAACTTTGTCCATCCAAAACGAACTTTGTACTTTGCTATGAAGTTCCACCAGGAATGAGTTTTCATACAAAAACTGTCTATTTCAACTTAATTCGTCCATCCAAAACGAACTTTGTACTTTGCTATGAAGTTCCACCAGGAATGAGTTTTCATGCAAAAACTGTCTATTTCAACTTAATTCGTCCATCCAAAACGAACTTTGTACTTTGCTATGAAGTTCCACCAGGAACGAGTTTTCATGCAAAAACTGTCTATTTCAACTAACTTTGTCCATCCAAAACGAACTTTGTACTTTGCTATGAAGTTCCACCAGGAATGAGTTTTCATGCAAAAACTGTCTATTTCAACTAACTTTGTCCATCCAAAACGAACTTTGTACTTTGCTATGAAGTTCCACCAGGAATGAGTTTTCATGCAAAATCTGTCTATTTCAACTTAATTCGTCCATCTGATTCGAACTTTGTACTTTGCTATGAAGTTCCACCAGGAATGAGTTTTCATACAAAAACTGTCTATTTCAACTTAATTCGTCCATCCAAAACGAACTTTGTACTTTGCTATGAAGTTCCACCAGGAATGAGTTTTCATGCAAAAACTGTCTATTTCAACTAACTTTGTCCATCCAAAACGAGCTTTGTACTTTGCTATGAAGTTCCACCAGGAATGAGTTTTCATGCAAAAACTGTCTATTTCAACTAACTTTGTCCATCCAAAACGAACTTTGTACTTTGCTATGAAGTTCCACCAGGAATGAGTTTTCATGCAAAAACTGTCTATTTCAACTTAATTCGTCCATCTGATTCGAGCTTTGTACTTTGCTATGAAGTTCCACCAGGAATGAGTTTTCATACAAAAACTGTCTATTTCAACTTAATTCGTCCATCCAAAACGAACTTTGTACTTTGCTATGAAGTTCCACCAGGAATGAGTTTTCATGCAAAAACTGTCTATTTCAACTAACTTTGTCCATCCAAAACGAACTTTGTACTTTGCTATGAAGTTCCACCAGGAATGAGTTTTCATGCAAAAACTGTCTATTTCAACTTAATTCGTCCATCTGATTCGAACTTTGTACTTTGCTATGAAGTTCCACCAGGAATGAGTTTTCATACAAAAACTGTCTATTTCAACTTAATTCGTCCATCCAAAACGAACTTTGTACTTTGCTATGAAGTTCCACCAGGAATGAGTTTTCATGCAAAAACTGTCTATTTCAACTAACTTTGTCCATCCAAAACGAACTTTGTACTTTGCTATGAAGTTCCACCAGGAATGAGTTTTCATGCAAAAACTGTCTATTTCAACTAAATTGATCCATCCAAAACAAACTTTGTACTTTGCTATGAAGTTCCACCAGGAATGAGTTTTCATGCAAAAACTGTCTATTTCAACTTAATTCGTCCATCCAAAACAAACTTTGTACTTTGCTATGAAGTTCCACCAGGAATGAGTTTTCATGCAAAAACTGTCTATTTCAACTTAATTCGTCCATCTGATTCGAGCTTTGTACTTTGCTATGAAGTTCCACCAGGAATGAGTTTTCATACAAAAACTGTCTATTTCAACTTAATTCGTCCATCCAAAACGAACTTTGTACTTTGCTATGAAGTTCCACCAGGAATGAGTTTTCATGCAAAAACTGTCTATTTCAACTAACTTTGTCCATCCAAAACGAACTTTGTACTTTGCTATGAAGTTCCACCAGGAATGAGTTTTCATGCAAAAACTATCTATTTCAACTAAATTGATCCATCCAAAACGAACTTTGTACTTTGCTATGAAGTTCCACCAGGAATGAGTTTTCATGCAAAAACTGTCTATTTCAACTAACTTTGTCCATCCAAAACGAGCTTTGTACTTTGCTATGAAGTTCCACCAGGAATGAGTTTTCATGCAAAAACTGTCTATTTCAACTAACTTTGTCCATCCAAAACGAACTTTGTACTTTGCTATGAAGTTCCACCAGGAATGAGTTTTCATGCAAAAACTGTCTATTTCAACTAACTTTGTCCATCCAAAACAAACTTTGTACTTTGCTATGAAGTTCCACCAGGAATGAGTTTTCATGCAAAAACTGTCTATTTCAACTTAATTCGTCCATCTGATTCGAGCTTTGTACTTTGCTATGAAGTTCCACCAGGAATGAGTTTTCATACAAAAACTGTCTATTTCAACTTAATTCGTCCATCCAAAACGAACTTTGTACTTTGCTATGAAGTTCCACCAGGAATGAGTTTTCATGCAAAAACTGTCTATTTCAACTAACTTTGTCCATCCAAAACGAACTTTGTACTTTGCTATGAAGTTCCACCAGGAATGAGTTTTCATGCAAAAACTATCTATTTCAACTAAATTGATCCATCCAAAACGAACTTTGTACTTTGCTATGAAGTTCCACCAGGAATGAGTTTTCATGCAAAAACTGTCTATTTCAACTAACTTTGTCCATCCAAAACGAGCTTTGTACTTTGCTATGAAGTTCCACCAGGAATGAGTTTTCATGCAAAAACTGTCTATTTCAACTAACTTTGTCCATCCAAAACGAACTTTGTACTTTGCTATGAAGTTCCACCAGGAATGAGTTTTCATGCAAAAACTGTCTATTTCAACTTAATTCGTCCATCTGATTCGAACTTTGTACTTTGCTATGAAGTTCCACCAGGAATGAGTTTTCATACAAAAACTGTCTATTTCAACTAAATTGATCCATCCAAAACGAACTTTTTACTTTGCTATGAAGTTCCACCAGGAATGAGTTTTCATGCAAAAACTGTCTATTTCAACTAACTTTGTCCATCCAAAACGAACTTTGTACTTTGCTATGAAGTTCCACCAGGAATGAGTTTTCATACAAAAACTGTCTATTTCAACTTAATTCGTCCATCCAAAACAAACTTTGTACTTTGCTATGAAGTTCCACCAGGAATGAGTTTTCATGCAAAAACTGTCTATTTCAACTAACTTTGTCCATCCAAAACGAACTTTGTACTTTGCTATGAAGTTCCACCAGGAATGAGTTTTCATGCAAAAACTGTCTATTTCAACTAACTTTGTCCATCCAAAACGAACTTTGTACTTTGCTATGAAGTTCCACCAGGAATGAGTTTTCATGCAAAAACTGTCTATTTCAACTAAATTGATCCATCCAAAACGAACTTTTTACTTTGCTATGAAGTTCCACCAGGAATGAGTTTTCATGCAAAAACTGTCTATTTCAACTAACTTTGTCCATCCAAAACGAACTTTGTACTTTGCTATGAAGTTCCACCAGGAATGAGTTTTCATGCAAAAACTGTCTATTTCAACTAAATTGATCCATCCAAAACGAACTTTGTACTTTGCTATGAAGTTCCACCAGGAATGAGTTTTTATGCAAAAACTGTCTATTTCAACTAACTTTGTCCATCCAAAACGAACTTTGTACTTTGCTATGAAGTTCCACCAGGAATGAGTTTTTATGCAAAAACTGTCTATTTCAACTAACTTTGTCCATCCAAAACGAACTTTGTACTTTGCTATGAAGTTCCACCAGGAATGAGTTTTCATACAAAAACTGTCTATTTCAACTTAATTCGTCCATCCAAAACGAACTTTGTACTTTGCTATGAAGTTCCACCAGGAATGAGTTTTCATGCAAAAACTGTCTATTTCAACTAACTTTGTCCATCCAAAACGAACTTTGTACTTTGCTATGAAGTTCCACCAGGAATGAGTTTTCATGCAAAAACTATCTATTTCAACTAAATTGATCCATCCAAAACGAACTTTGTACTTTGCTATGAAGTTCCACCAGGAATGAGTTTTCATACAAAAACTGTCTATTTCAACTTAATTCGTCCATCCAAAACGAACTTTGTACTTTGCTATGAAGTTCCACCAGGAATGAGTTTTTATGCAAAAACTGTCTATTTCAACTAAATTGATCCATCCAAAACGAACTTTTTACTTTGCTATGAAGTTCCACCAGGAATGAGTTTTCATGCAAAAACTGTCTATTTCAACTAACTTTGTCCATCCAAAACGAACTTTGTACTTTGCTATGAAGTTCCACCAGGAATGAGTTTTCATACAAAAACTGTCTATTTCAACTTAATTCGTCCATCCAAAACGAACTTTGTACTTTGCTATGAAGTTCCACCAGGAATGAGTTTTCATGCAAAAACTGTCTATTTCAACTAACTTTGTCCATCCAAAACGAACTTTGTACTTTGCTATGAAGTTCCACCAGGAATGAGTTTTCATGCAAAAACTATCTATTTCAACTAAATTGATCCATCCAAAACGAACTTTTTACTTTGCTATGAAGTTCCACCAGGAATGAGTTTTTATGCAAAAACTGTCTATTTCAACTAAATTGATCCATCCAAAACGAACTTTTTACTTTGCTATGAAGTTCCACCAGGAATGAGTTTTCATGCAAAAACTGTCTATTTCAACTAACTTTGTCCATCCAAAACGAACTTTGTACTTTGCTATGAAGTTCCACCAGGAATGAGTTTTCATACAAAAACTGTCTATTTCAACTTAATTCGTCCATCCAAAACGAACTTTGTACTTTGCTATGAAGTTCCACCAGGAATGAGTTTTCATGCAAAAACTGTCTATTTCAACTAACTTTGTCCATCCAAAACGAACTTTGTACTTTGCTATGAAGTTCCACCAGGAATGAGTTTTCATGCAAAAACTATCTATTTCAACTAAATTGATCCATCCAAAACGAACTTTGTACTTTGCTATGAAGTTCCACCAGGAATGAGTTTTCATGCAAAAACTGTCTATTTCAACTAAATTGATCCATCCAAAACGAACTTTGTACTTTGCTATGAAGTTCCACCAGGAATGAGTTTTCATGCAAAAACTGTCTATTTCAACTAACTTTGTCCATCCAAAACGAACTTTGTACTTTGCTATGAAGTTCCACCAGGAATGAGTTTTCATACAAAAACTGTCTATTTCAACTTAATTCGTCCATCCAAAACAAACTTTGTACTTTGCTATGAAGTTCCACCAGGAATGAGTTTTCATGCAAAAACTGTCTATTTCAACTAACTTTGTCCATCCAAAACGAACTTTGTACTTTGCTATGAAGTTCCACCAGGAATGAGTTTTCATGCAAAAACTATCTATTTCAACTAAATTGATCCATCCAAAACGAACTTTTTACTTTGCTATGAAGTTCCACCAGGAATGAGTTTTTATGCAAAAACTGTCTATTTCAACTAAATTGATCCATCCAAAACGAACTTTTTACTTTGCTATGAAGTTCCACCAGGAATGAGTTTTCATGCAAAAACTGTCTATTTCAACTAAATTGATCCATCCAAAACGAACTTTTTACTTTGCTATGAAGTTCCACCAGGAATGAGTTTTTATGCAAAAACTGTCTATTTCAACTAAATTGATCCATCCAAAACGAACTTTTTACTTTGCTATGAAGTTCCACCAGGAATGAGTTTTCATGCAAAAACTGTCTATTTCAACTAACTTTGTCCATCCAAAACGAACTTTGTACTTTGCTATGAAGTTCCACCAGGAATGAGTTTTCATACAAAAACTGTCTATTTCAACTTAATTCGTCCATCCAAAACGAACTTTGTACTTTGCTATGAAGTTCCACCAGGAATGAGTTTTCATGCAAAAACTGTCTATTTCAACTAACTTTGTCCATCCAAAACGAACTTTGTACTTTGCTATGAAGTTCCACCAGGAATGAGTTTTCATGCAAAAACTATCTATTTCAACTAAATTGATCCATCCAAAACGAACTTTTTACTTTGCTATGAAGTTCCACCAGGAATGAGTTTTTATGCAAAAACTGTCTATTTCAACTAAATTGATCCATCCAAAACGAACTTTTTACTTTGCTATGAAGTTCCACCAGGAATGAGTTTTCATGCAAAAACTGTCTATTTCAACTAACTTTGTCCATCCAAAACGAACTTTGTACTTTGCTATGAAGTTCCACCAGGAATGAGTTTTCATACAAAAACTGTCTATTTCAACTTAATTCGTCCATCCAAAACGAACTTTGTACTTTGCTATGAAGTTCCACCAGGAATGAGTTTTCATGCAAAAACTGTCTATTTCAACTAACTTTGTCCATCCAAAACGAACTTTGTACTTTGCTATGAAGTTCCACCAGGAATGAGTTTTCATGCAAAAACTATCTATTTCAACTAAATTGATCCATCCAAAACGAACTTTGTACTTTGCTATGAAGTTCCACCAGGAATGAGTTTTCATGCAAAAACTGTCTATTTCAACTAAATTGATCCATCCAAAACGAACTTTGTACTTTGCTATGAAGTTCCACCAGGAATGAGTTTTCATGCAAAAACTGTCTATTTCAACTAACTTTGTCCATCCAAAACGAACTTTGTACTTTGCTATGAAGTTCCACCAGGAATGAGTTTTCATACAAAAACTGTCTATTTCAACTTAATTCGTCCATCCAAAACAAACTTTGTACTTTGCTATGAAGTTCCACCAGGAATGAGTTTTCATGCAAAAACTGTCTATTTCAACTAACTTTGTCCATCCAAAACGAACTTTGTACTTTGCTATGAAGTTCCACCAGGAATGAGTTTTCATGCAAAAACTATCTATTTCAACTAAATTGATCCATCCAAAACGAACTTTTTACTTTGCTATGAAGTTCCACCAGGAATGAGTTTTTATGCAAAAACTGTCTATTTCAACTAAATTGATCCATCCAAAACGAACTTTTTACTTTGCTATGAAGTTCCACCAGGAATGAGTTTTCATGCAAAAACTGTCTATTTCAACTAACTTTGTCCATCCAAAACGAACTTTGTACTTTGCTATGAAGTTCCACCAGGAATGAGTTTTCATACAAAAACTGTCTATTTCAACTTAATTCGTCCATCCAAAACGAACTTTGTACTTTGCTATGAAGTTCCACCAGGAATGAGTTTTCATGCAAAAACTGTCTATTTCAACTAACTTTGTCCATCCAAAACGAACTTTGTACTTTGCTATGAAGTTCCACCAGGAATGAGTTTTCATGCAAAAACTATCTATTTCAACTAAATTGATCCATCCAAAACGAACTTTGTACTTTGCTATGAAGTTCCACCAGGAATGAGTTTTCATGCAAAAACTGTCTATTTCAACTAAATTGATCCATCCAAAACGAACTTTGTACTTTGCTATGAAGTTCCACCAGGAATGAGTTTTCATGCAAAAACTGTCTATTTCAACTAACTTTGTCCATCCAAAACGAACTTTGTACTTTGCTATGAAGTTCCACCAGGAATGAGTTTTCATACAAAAACTGTCTATTTCAACTTAATTCGTCCATCCAAAACAAACTTTGTACTTTGCTATGAAGTTCCACCAGGAATGAGTTTTCATGCAAAAACTGTCTATTTCAACTAACTTTGTCCATCTAAAACGAACTTTGTACTTTGCTATGAAGTTCCACCAGGAATGAGTTTTCATGCAAAAACTATCTATTTCAACTAAATTGATCCATCCAAAACGAACTTTGTACTTTGCTATGAAGTTCCACCAGGAATGAGTTTTCATGCAAAAACTGTCTATTTCAACTAAATTGATCCATCCAAAACGAACTTTTTACTTTGCTATGAAGTTCCACCAGGAATGAGTTTTCATGCAAAAACTGTCTATTTCAACTAACTTTGTCCATCCAAAACGAGCTTTGTACTTTGCTATGAAGTTCCACCAGGAATGAGTTTTCATGCAAAAACTGTCTATTTCAACTAACTTTGTCCATCCAAAACGAACTTTGTACTTTGCTATGAAGTTCCACCAGGAATGAGTTTTCATGCAAAAACTATCTATTTCAACTAAATTGATCCATCCAAAACGAACTTTGTACTTTGCTATGAAGTTCCACCAGGAATGAGTTTTCATGCAAAAACTATCTATTTCAACTAAATTGATCCATCCAAAACGAACTTTTTACTTTGCTATGAAGTTCCACCAGGAATGAGTTTTTATGCAAAAACTGTCTATTTCAACTAAATTGATCCATCCAAAACGAACTTTGTACTTTGCTATGAAGTTCCACCAGGAATGAGTTTTCATACAAAAACTGTCTATTTCAACTTAATTCGTCCATCCAAAACAAACTTTGTACTTTGCTATGAAGTTCCACCAGGAATGAGTTTTCATGCAAAAACTGTCTATTTCAACTAACTTTGTCCATCCAAAACGAACTTTGTACTTTGCTATGAAGTTCCACCAGGAATGAGTTTTCATGCAAAAACTGTCTATTTCAACTAACTTTGTCCATCCAAAACGAACTTTGTACTTTGCTATGAAGTTCCACCAGGAATGAGTTTTCATGCAAAAACTGTCTATTTCAACTAAATTGATCCATCCAAAACGAACTTTTTACTTTGCTATGAAGTTCCACCAGGAATGAGTTTTCATGCAAAAACTGTCTATTTCAACTAACTTTGTCCATCCAAAACGAACTTTGTACTTTGCTATGAAGTTCCACCAGGAATGAGTTTTCATGCAAAAACTGTCTATTTCAACTAAATTGATCCATCCAAAACGAACTTTGTACTTTGCTATGAAGTTCCACCAGGAATGAGTTTTTATGCAAAAACTGTCTATTTCAACTAACTTTGTCCATCCAAAACGAACTTTGTACTTTGCTATGAAGTTCCACCAGGAATGAGTTTTTATGCAAAAACTGTCTATTTCAACTAACTTTGTCCATCCAAAACGAACTTTGTACTTTGCTATGAAGTTCCACCAGGAATGAGTTTTCATACAAAAACTGTCTATTTCAACTTAATTCGTCCATCCAAAACGAACTTTGTACTTTGCTATGAAGTTCCACCAGGAATGAGTTTTCATGCAAAAACTGTCTATTTCAACTAACTTTGTCCATCCAAAACGAACTTTGTACTTTGCTATGAAGTTCCACCAGGAATGAGTTTTCATGCAAAAACTATCTATTTCAACTAAATTGATCCATCCAAAACGAACTTTGTACTTTGCTATGAAGTTCCACCAGGAATGAGTTTTCATACAAAAACTGTCTATTTCAACTTAATTCGTCCATCCAAAACGAACTTTGTACTTTGCTATGAAGTTCCACCAGGAATGAGTTTTTATGCAAAAACTGTCTATTTCAACTAAATTGATCCATCCAAAACGAACTTTTTACTTTGCTATGAAGTTCCACCAGGAATGAGTTTTCATGCAAAAACTGTCTATTTCAACTAACTTTGTCCATCCAAAACGAACTTTGTACTTTGCTATGAAGTTCCACCAGGAATGAGTTTTCATACAAAAACTGTCTATTTCAACTTAATTCGTCCATCCAAAACGAACTTTGTACTTTGCTATGAAGTTCCACCAGGAATGAGTTTTCATGCAAAAACTGTCTATTTCAACTAACTTTGTCCATCCAAAACGAACTTTGTACTTTGCTATGAAGTTCCACCAGGAATGAGTTTTCATGCAAAAACTATCTATTTCAACTAAATTGATCCATCCAAAACGAACTTTTTACTTTGCTATGAAGTTCCACCAGGAATGAGTTTTTATGCAAAAACTGTCTATTTCAACTAAATTGATCCATCCAAAACGAACTTTTTACTTTGCTATGAAGTTCCACCAGGAATGAGTTTTCATGCAAAAACTGTCTATTTCAACTAACTTTGTCCATCCAAAACGAACTTTGTACTTTGCTATGAAGTTCCACCAGGAATGAGTTTTCATACAAAAACTGTCTATTTCAACTTAATTCGTCCATCCAAAACGAACTTTGTACTTTGCTATGAAGTTCCACCAGGAATGAGTTTTCATGCAAAAACTGTCTATTTCAACTAACTTTGTCCATCCAAAACGAACTTTGTACTTTGCTATGAAGTTCCACCAGGAATGAGTTTTCATGCAAAAACTATCTATTTCAACTAAATTGATCCATCCAAAACGAACTTTGTACTTTGCTATGAAGTTCCACCAGGAATGAGTTTTCATGCAAAAACTGTCTATTTCAACTAAATTGATCCATCCAAAACGAACTTTGTACTTTGCTATGAAGTTCCACCAGGAATGAGTTTTCATGCAAAAACTGTCTATTTCAACTAACTTTGTCCATCCAAAACGAACTTTGTACTTTGCTATGAAGTTCCACCAGGAATGAGTTTTCATACAAAAACTGTCTATTTCAACTTAATTCGTCCATCCAAAACAAACTTTGTACTTTGCTATGAAGTTCCACCAGGAATGAGTTTTCATGCAAAAACTGTCTATTTCAACTAACTTTGTCCATCCAAAACGAACTTTGTACTTTGCTATGAAGTTCCACCAGGAATGAGTTTTCATGCAAAAACTATCTATTTCAACTAAATTGATCCATCCAAAACGAACTTTTTACTTTGCTATGAAGTTCCACCAGGAATGAGTTTTTATGCAAAAACTGTCTATTTCAACTAAATTGATCCATCCAAAACGAACTTTTTACTTTGCTATGAAGTTCCACCAGGAATGAGTTTTCATGCAAAAACTGTCTATTTCAACTAAATTGATCCATCCAAAACGAACTTTTTACTTTGCTATGAAGTTCCACCAGGAATGAGTTTTTATGCAAAAACTGTCTATTTCAACTAAATTGATCCATCCAAAACGAACTTTTTACTTTGCTATGAAGTTCCACCAGGAATGAGTTTTCATGCAAAAACTGTCTATTTCAACTAACTTTGTCCATCCAAAACGAACTTTGTACTTTGCTATGAAGTTCCACCAGGAATGAGTTTTCATACAAAAACTGTCTATTTCAACTTAATTCGTCCATCCAAAACGAACTTTGTACTTTGCTATGAAGTTCCACCAGGAATGAGTTTTCATGCAAAAACTGTCTATTTCAACTAACTTTGTCCATCCAAAACGAACTTTGTACTTTGCTATGAAGTTCCACCAGGAATGAGTTTTCATGCAAAAACTATCTATTTCAACTAAATTGATCCATCCAAAACGAACTTTTTACTTTGCTATGAAGTTCCACCAGGAATGAGTTTTTATGCAAAAACTGTCTATTTCAACTAAATTGATCCATCCAAAACGAACTTTTTACTTTGCTATGAAGTTCCACCAGGAATGAGTTTTCATGCAAAAACTGTCTATTTCAACTAACTTTGTCCATCCAAAACGAACTTTGTACTTTGCTATGAAGTTCCACCAGGAATGAGTTTTCATACAAAAACTGTCTATTTCAACTTAATTCGTCCATCCAAAACGAACTTTGTACTTTGCTATGAAGTTCCACCAGGAATGAGTTTTCATGCAAAAACTGTCTATTTCAACTAACTTTGTCCATCCAAAACGAACTTTGTACTTTGCTATGAAGTTCCACCAGGAATGAGTTTTCATGCAAAAACTATCTATTTCAACTAAATTGATCCATCCAAAACGAACTTTGTACTTTGCTATGAAGTTCCACCAGGAATGAGTTTTCATGCAAAAACTGTCTATTTCAACTAAATTGATCCATCCAAAACGAACTTTGTACTTTGCTATGAAGTTCCACCAGGAATGAGTTTTCATGCAAAAACTGTCTATTTCAACTAACTTTGTCCATCCAAAACGAACTTTGTACTTTGCTATGAAGTTCCACCAGGAATGAGTTTTCATACAAAAACTGTCTATTTCAACTTAATTCGTCCATCCAAAACAAACTTTGTACTTTGCTATGAAGTTCCACCAGGAATGAGTTTTCATGCAAAAACTGTCTATTTCAACTAACTTTGTCCATCCAAAACGAACTTTGTACTTTGCTATGAAGTTCCACCAGGAATGAGTTTTCATGCAAAAACTATCTATTTCAACTAAATTGATCCATCCAAAACGAACTTTTTACTTTGCTATGAAGTTCCACCAGGAATGAGTTTTTATGCAAAAACTGTCTATTTCAACTAAATTGATCCATCCAAAACGAACTTTTTACTTTGCTATGAAGTTCCACCAGGAATGAGTTTTCATGCAAAAACTGTCTATTTCAACTAACTTTGTCCATCCAAAACGAACTTTGTACTTTGCTATGAAGTTCCACCAGGAATGAGTTTTCATACAAAAACTGTCTATTTCAACTTAATTCGTCCATCCAAAACGAACTTTGTACTTTGCTATGAAGTTCCACCAGGAATGAGTTTTCATGCAAAAACTGTCTATTTCAACTAACTTTGTCCATCCAAAACGAACTTTGTACTTTGCTATGAAGTTCCACCAGGAATGAGTTTTCATGCAAAAACTATCTATTTCAACTAAATTGATCCATCCAAAACGAACTTTGTACTTTGCTATGAAGTTCCACCAGGAATGAGTTTTCATGCAAAAACTGTCTATTTCAACTAAATTGATCCATCCAAAACGAACTTTGTACTTTGCTATGAAGTTCCACCAGGAATGAGTTTTCATGCAAAAACTGTCTATTTCAACTAACTTTGTCCATCCAAAACGAACTTTGTACTTTGCTATGAAGTTCCACCAGGAATGAGTTTTCATACAAAAACTGTCTATTTCAACTTAATTCGTCCATCCAAAACAAACTTTGTACTTTGCTATGAAGTTCCACCAGGAATGAGTTTTCATGCAAAAACTGTCTATTTCAACTAACTTTGTCCATCCAAAACGAACTTTGTACTTTGCTATGAAGTTCCACCAGGAATGAGTTTTCATGCAAAAACTATCTATTTCAACTAAATTGATCCATCCAAAACGAACTTTTTACTTTGCTATGAAGTTCCACCAGGAATGAGTTTTCATGCAAAAACTGTCTATTTCAACTAAATTGATCCATCCAAAACGAACTTTTTACTTTGCTATGAAGTTCCACCAGGAATGAGTTTTCATGCAAAAACTGTCTATTTCAACTAACTTTGTCCATCCAAAACGAACTTTGTACTTTGCTATGAAGTTCCACCAGGAATGAGTTTTCATGCAAAAACTGTCTATTTCAACTAAATTGATCCATCCAAAACGAACTTTGTACTTTGCTATGAAGTTCCACCAGGAATGAGTTTTCATGCAAAAACTGTCTATTTCAACTAACTTTGTCCATCCAAAACGAACTTTGTACTTTGCTATGAAGTTCCACCAGGAATGAGTTTTCATGCAAAAACTGTCTATTTCAACTAACTTTGTCCATCCAAAACGAACTTTGTACTTTGCTATGAAGTTCCACCAGGAATGAGTTTTCATGCAAAAACTGTCTATTTCAACTAACTTTGTCCATCCAAAACGAACTTTGTACTTTGCTATGAAGTTCCACCAGGAATGAGTTTTCATGCAAAAACTGTCTATTTCAACTAACTTTGTCCATCCAAAACGAACTTTGTACTTTGCTATGAAGTTCCACCAGGAATGAGTTTTCATGCAAAAACTGTCTATTTCAACTAACTTTGTCCATCCAAAACGAACTTTGTACTTTGCTATGAAGTTCCACCAGGAATGAGTTGTCATGCAAAAACTGTCTATTTCAACTTAATTCGTCCATCCAAAACGAACTTTGTACTTTGCTATGAAGTTCCACCAGGAATGAGTTTTCATGCAAAAACTGTCTATTTCAACTAACTTTGTCCATCCAAAACGAACTTTGTACTTTGCTATGAAGTTCCACCAGGAATGAGTTTTCATGCAAAAACTGTCTATTTCAACTTAATTCGTCCATCCAAAACGAACTTTGTACTTTGCTATGAAGTTCCACCAGGAATGAGTTTTCATGCAAAAACTGTATATTTCAACTAAATTGATCCATCCAAAACGAACTTTGTACTTTGCTATGAAGTTCCACCAGGAATGAGTTTTTATGCAAAAACTGTCTATTTCAACTAACTTTGTCCATCCAAAACGAACTTTGTACTTTGCTATGAAGTTCCACCAGGAATGAGTTTTCATGCAAAAACTGTCTATTTCAACTAACTTTGTCCATCTAAAACGAACTTTGTACTTTGCTATGAAGTTCTACCAGGAATGAGTTTTCATGCAAGAACTGTCTTTTTCAACTAAATTGATCCATCCAAAACGAACTTTGTACTTTGCTATGAAGTTCCACCAGGAATGGGTTTTTATGCAAAAACTGTCTTTTTCAACTAAATTCATCCATCCAAAACGAACTTTGTACTTTGCTATGAAGTTCCACCAGGAATGAGTTTTCATGCAAAAACTGTCTATTTCAACTAAATTCATCCATCCAAAACGAACTTTGTACTTTGCTATGAAGTTCCACCAGGAATGAATTTTCATGCAAAAACTGTCTATTTCAACTTAATTCGTCCATCCGATACGAACTTTGTACTTTGCTATGAAGTTCTACCAGGAATGAGTTTTCATGCAAGAACTGTCTATTTAAACTAAACTGATCCATCCAAAACGAACTTTGTACTTTGCTATGAAGTTCCACCAGGAATGGGTTTTCATGCAAAAACTGTCTGTTGTAGACAACGGTGAAGTCGGCACTTGCAGTTTAACGCATGATTTGTTTTTTGTTTTCGTCACCTGACGCAATGACGGTGACAGCTCGGTGACGGGTGACAGAAGCCGTTACCGAAGGGACGATGCCATAAAGGGATCGAGATCGAGGCGCGAAAAGGGACGATAACGGCCATCGCGTGTGCGCCATCGATTTAGAGTTATTCACAACCGAAACGCGCAAGTGATAAGACGTGTAATTTTTTAACACCAGCACCACCACTCGCACCACTCGCTCCCACGCACCCGAATTATACCAGCGAAGCCGTACCACCTGCCCAAAACCAGTGCTCCGCGAAAGAAGTTTGAAATAGAAAATAAAATTGCTAGAAACCTGTAAAAATTGGTGTTAGGAAACGCGTCCACGGCGAAACAGAAACTGGAAAGAACGTTGCGTTGCAACATTTTAAAAAATTACACTGGTGATTTTGTGTGAACAATTGACAATTGAGTGAAAATGAACCGCGAAAACGTTGAGTCCAACCCCGCCGCGAATTCGACAGTGCGACAACTTTCCCCAGTGCAAGACCTAGCGGAAGACACTGTTTCGATACAGGAGTTGATTCAGCAAGCCAGAGAAGCGAACGAAAGCTTCAACAGGCTGACCGCGCAAATCGCTCAGTTGAGCCCAAGCGTGTCAAGAGGACTCGGAATGTCACTGAACGAGCAACGCGAAGGCGCGATATCCCAGCGCGTCCGCACAGGAACCGCCGAAGATGTGCCTTTTCCTTCGGCCGCCACCCTGCCGCGGAGATCAACGCTCGGGACGCCTAACGCCAGAGGCACGGAAAGTGAACCTGTGAGCGCATCGCCGCGACCGGCCATCGCGTTTCCAGATTTCCTGCGCTACGACGCGCAAGCCGGCCCGTCAGGAAGATCGACGCTTGGGACGCCATTCATCAGCGACACAGAGCATGAACCTGTGAGCGCGTCGCTGCGACCGGCCATTGCGTCTCCAGATTTTTTGCGCTATGACGCGCATGCCGGACCGTCAACGGCTCGGCGTAGCGAAGCAGACCGGTACGGGGCTACCGGAAAAAGAACAGCCGTACATCCCGAACGAGAACGTGACCTTCAGCGGGCTTTGGAAGACATGGAGATCGAGCATCTTCGGGAGCGAAACCGCTTGATGCAATCCTTCGAAGCAACGGATCATCAACGAAGCGCACATCCGCCATCACGCGTGAGTATCGTTCCAGATAGATTGCAGGCGAACGCCTTCTCAGTCTTTGATCTTTCGCAGACGCAATACATAGCCCGGCAAGGGAGGAAACGGGACTTGCCGACGTTCTCCGGCAATCCCGAAGAATGCCCGATGTTTATTGCCTCCTTCGAGTACACCACGGAGGCGTGCGGTTATAACGACGTGGAGAATCTGGACCGGCTGCAGAAGGCCCTAAAAGGAAAAGCGTTAGAGGCAGTACGTTGTCGCTTGATGCATCCATCCAACGTACCTGGCGTGATCTCCACGCTAAGAATGCTTTTCGGCCGTCCCGAAATTATTGTCCACTCCCTGGTGAACAAGGTGCGATCGATGCCGGCGCCTAAGCAGGAACGTCTCGAAACGCTCATCGACTTTGGGGTCGCGGTTCAGAATCTTTGCGCGACCATCACGGCGTCAGGACTAGACGAATACATGTGCAATGTGGCGTTGTTGAATGAGTTGACGGAACGCTTACCCCCGTCGCTGAAGCTCAATTGGGGATGTCATCGAATTAACGTGAGCCACGTTACGCTCTCGAGTTTCAACGACTGGCTGAGTCATTTGGTCGAAGCAGCAAGTTTGGTGACTATGTCGTCGGTGTACACCCATGAGGGTTCATCTACCAGACCTGCAACGAGTAACAGCGGATACAGGCAACATCGGCACGTAAATACTCACCTGACGAACACTGCAACCAGGCGCCCCTCAACGAGTTCTAGCAGCGTAACGCTGCGTTGCCCAGTATGCCAACAACAATGCGCCAAAGTAGAAAACTGTTCCGATTTTCTGGCAATGGACATAGACGCCCGTTGGCGAACAGTGCGTGAGAAACGTCTGTGTCGTAAATGCCTTGAACAACACCAGCGCTGCGACAGAAGAACGCAGTGTGGCACCAATGGCTGCGTCTTTCTTCATAACAAGCTGCTTCATGATGGTTCGAGGACCAGAGTTGAAGCCGGAAATACGTCACGAACCGTAACCAACGAGCATCAAGCTTTTAACAGTCACCGAATTGCGCTAGAGGCGCCACCACTCTTCCGATATGTTCCGATTACCCTTCATGGCAATGGCTGTAAAGTAGAAACATTTGCGTTCCTGGACGACGGTTCGTCAGCCACCTTCATAGAACATGCTTTGGTTGAAGAACTAGGCATTCAGGGAACTCCTCATCCGTTGTGCCTCTGGTGGACCGGAAATCAGAAAAGAGAAGAGAAAAATTCAGTGAGAGTATCGTTGAGAATATCCGGCAGTGACGAAGCCGGCAAAGTATTCGTATTGCCCAATGTACATACCGTGCACAGCTTGGCGCTACCGAATCAGAGTCTGTGCGCCCAGAAACTTCAGAACACTTTCGCGCACTTGACCGGCCTAAAACTGACCTCGTACACGAATATCATGCCAAGGGTTCTAATCGGCAAAGATAACTGTCATCTGGGTCATCCGTTGACATATCGTGAGGGAAAATTGCATGAACCCGTTGCTGCCAAAACGCGATTAGGCTGGATTGTCTACGGATCGTACGAAACGAATCCCGGCGAAGCAAACGGGATTCTCAACCACCATAGACCAAAGGTGTGCCCATGCATGGACATCAACGACGATAAAACCGATGCACAATTGAAGGAATACTTTGCAATTGATTCGTTAGGTATCACCAAGTTACCTCATCACATAGGTTCCAAAGATGAAGAAAAGGCGCTAGAAATTCTGGCCGCGACAACCCGTTTAAATGGCGAACGTTATGAGACAAGTTTGTTGTGGAAGTACAGCACAATTCAATTACCGCCAAGTAAGCCGATGGCACTAAAACGCTTTGAATGTCTCAAAAGAAAAATGGAAAAAGAACCAGTGTTGAGGGCTGCCATCGTTGAAAAGATGAATGAGTACGAGAGAAAGGGCTACATCAGGCGCCTAACACCGAGAGAGCTATCGGAAAAACGTGATGCAGATTGGTTCTTGCCAATTTTTCCTGTCATAAACCCCAACAAGCCAGGAAAAATCCGGTTGGTATTTGATGCTGCTGCCAAAGTAAACGGCGTTAGTCTAAACACATTTCTCCTCAAGGGACCAGATCAGCTGGTAGAGCTCCTGACAGTCCTATATAAATTCAGAGAGTTCCGAATAGGCGTTGTTGGAGACATCAAAGAAATGTTTTTTCAAGTGGCCATCAGACCCGAAGATCAACGCAGCCAAATGATATTGTGGAACGGCGGTGTGGCTGACAGGACTCCAGACGTGTACGCCATGACCGTTATGACGTTTGGCGCCGCATGTTCACCCTGCTGCGCGCACTATGTGAAGAATCTTAACGCCGAGCGATTTAAATCCGAATTTCCTCGCGCCTTCGAATGCATCGTTAAAGAGCACTATGTTGACGACATGCTGGCAAGTGTCGAAACTGAAGACGAAGCTATAATGCTGGCAAAAGAAGTGCGACACGTACATGCACAGGGTGGCTTTGAAATAAGAAACTGGCTGTCCAATTCAAACGTGGTGATTCAGCAATTAGAGGCATCTATAACGAAAGAGAAAGATGTTAACGTTGGTACAGATACGAAAACAGAAAAGGTATTGGGAATGTGGTGGGACACGCAATCCGACACATTCACCTATAAAGTCTCACCTAGAAACGATGAGCAGCTGCTAACGGGAGCAAAGCATCCGACTAAACGTGAGGTGCTACGGATCCTAATGCGGATCTACGACCCGTTGGGTCTCTTGGGTAACGTGCTTATGTTCCTGAAAGTTCTGCTTCAAGAGATCTGGCGTGCTGGTGTCGGATGGGATGAAAAAGTCAGCGGCCGTTTAGCAGAACAGTGGGAAAGGTGGATCACCATATTACCCGACGTTTGCCAGATCAGGATACCAAGGTGCTATCGACAGAACACGTCGGCGTTGACTCGTAGCATACAGCTTCACGTATTCTGCGACGCGAGCGAAAACGGGATGGCAGCGGTTGCATATTTCCGATTTGAAGAAGAAGGGACCATAGAATGCGCTCTTGTCGGATCGAAAACTAGAGTGGCACCACTGCGATTTCTATCGATCCCTCGATTAGAACTGCAAGCAGCGGTTATCGGCACCCGACTTGCGAATACGATTATTAAATCGCACCGTTTGAACATCACTCGAACTACATATTGAACGGATTCGCGTGACGTCATCTGTTGGCTACGGTCGGATCATCGACGATATAGTCAATTTGTAGCTTTCCGAGTCGGTGAAAAACTCGAGTCCACCAAGGTTGACGATTGGCAGTGGCTGTCAACGAAGGTCAATGTAGCCGACGATGGTACGAAGTGGACGAGAATTCCCGATTTGAGCACATCAAGCCGATGGCTCAAAGGTCCGAGCTTTCTTTGGCAACCAGAGAAGGAATGGCCAATTCCACCGACGCGATCGGATGATACAGCGGAAGAACTACGTCGCAACCTGCTGCATCATTCAAGCACTGAGCCACTTATTCGGATCGATCGATTCTCTAGTTGGAATAGGTTGCTCAGATCCGTTGGATACGTTATTCGATTTTCACATAATTGTATGCACCGAACTAACGGAAAAACGATCACGACAGGACCACTCACGCAGGAAGAGCTTGAAACAGCAGAACGCGTGATTATAAAACAAATCCAGCGAGAAACGTTTCCAGAAGAGATCCGGCGACTAAAGAGCCGCGTAGTAAAACAGCATCCATGGTCGCAACCCATCGAAAAAGGCAGCGCATTGTATCAGCTCTCACCGAAAATCGACGACTATGGCGTGCTGAGAATAAGTAGTCGTTTTGAAAACTGCCCTGTGGTAAACGAATCGCTGCGCAAGCCAGTTATCCTACCGAGACGACACACAGGAACTGACTTGCTTATACTGCACTACCACGCACGTTACCGACATTGTAACCATCAGACCGTCGTTAACGAACTAAGAGCCAAATATCATATACCGCGCTTGTTGACAGAATATAAGCGCGTCCGGAAAACATGTCAACATTGTCGCAATCGAGAAGCTGCTCCCGAACCGCCGTTGATGGGAAGCATTCCTCAACAAAGAACGGCCATGGATCAGCGTGCGTTTACATATACCGGAATAGACTACTTCGGCCCAATGAACGTAGTAGTTGGACGTCGCGTGGAGAAACGTTGGGGAGTGATTTTCACTTGTTTGACAACACGAGCAGTGCACCTTGAAATCGCGCACTCACTGACAACTTCTTCCTGCATCCTAGCGATCCGCCGTTTTATCGCTAGACGAGGAGTGCCGCGCGAAATCATCAGCGATCGTGGGACAAACTTTGTAGGTTCATCGAGAGAGTTGAAGGAAGCCCGGATGAACGTGGATGAGAATAAGATCATCGTCGAATTTACTAGTCCTGAGTTGAAGTGGAGCTTCAATCCGCCAGCGGCTCCGCATTTTGGAGGGTGCTGGGAACGCCTCGTTCAGTCGGTGAAAAAAGTTTTAAGCCAGTTCGAACTGCCGCGTACGCCTAACGACGAAGTGCTGCAATCTACGATAGCCGAAATAGAAATGGTCATTAACTCAAGACCTCTGACCTACGTACCTTTGGACGATGATTTCGCACCACCGATAACGCCCAACCAACTACTTTTGGGTAGCTCAAACGGCAGCAAGCCGCCTGCCCCACTTGATGATACAGCAGGGGCCATAAAATCTTCATGGAAAGCGTCGCAGCGCAACGCAGATCTTTTTTGGCGAAAATGGGTAGCTAAGTATCTTCCGACGTTGACACGTAGAACTAAGTGGTTTCACCCTGCTCGCCCTATAGAGGAAGGTGAAATCGTTTTGATTGCAGACAACAATATGCCCAGAAATTGCTGGCCTAAAGGGAGAGTGGTGGCAGTCGTCAGAGCCAACGACGGCCAGGTGAGACGAGCAACGGTGCAGACGGCTAGCGGAATAATCGAGCGACCTGCAACAAAGATAGCGGTGTTGGATGTGCGGAAGTAAAACGCCAACAGGAACGACACAGCCAAGCTTACCATCTACCGATAAGGCGATAAAGAGGGCTGGCCGAATATTAAACAGAACAGATCACCGACTTCAAGTAGGGTAAATTGCTCATACGAGCAAAGTACCGGGCGGGAGAATGTTGTAGACAACGGTGAAGTCGGCACTTGCAGTTTAACGCATGATTTGTTTTTTGTTTTCGTCACCCGACGCAATGACGGTGACAGCTCGGTGACGGGTGACAGAAGCCGTTACCGAAGGGACGATGCCATAAAGGGATCGAGATCGAGGCGCGAAAAGGGACGATAACGGCCATCGCGTGTGCGCCATCGATTTAGAGTTATTCACAACCGAAACGCGCAAGTGATAAGACGTGTAATTTTTTAACACCAGCACCACCACTCGCACCACTCGCTCCCACGCACCCGAATTATACCAGCGAAGCCGTACCACCTGCCCAAAACCAGTGCTCCGCGAAAGAAGTTTGAAATAAAAAATAAAATTGCTAGAAACCTGTAAAAATTGGTGTTAGGAAACGCGTCCACGGCGAAACAGAAACTGGAAAGAACGTTGCGTTGCAACACTGTCTATTTCAACTAAATTGATCCATCCAAAACGAACTTTGTACTTGGCTATGAAGTTCCACCAGGAATGAGTTTTCATGCAAAAACTGTCTATTTCAACTAACTTTGTCCATCCAAAACGAACTTTGTACTTTGCTATGAAGTTCCACCAGGAATGAGTTTTCATGCAAAAACTGTCTATTTCAACTAAATTGATCCATCCAAAACGAACTTTGTACTTGGCTATGAAGTTCCACCAGGAATGAGTTTTCATGCAAAAACTGTCTATTTCAACTAACTTTGTCCATCTAAAACGAACTTTGTACTTTGCTATGAAGTTCCACCAGGAATGAGTTTTCATGCAAAAACTGTCTATTTCAACTAACTTTGTCCATCCAAAACGAACTTTGTACTTTGCTATGAAGTTCCACCAGGAATGAGTTTTTATGCAAAAACTGTCTATTTCAACTAACTTTGTCCATCCAAAACGAACTTTGTACTTTGCTATGAAGTTCCACCAGGAATGAGTTTTCATGCAAAAACTGTCTATTTCAACTAACTTTGTCCATCCAAAACGAACTTTGTACTTTGCAATGAACTTCCACCAGGAATGAGTTTTCATGCAAAAACTGTCTATTTCAACTAACTTTGTCCATCCAAAACGAACTTTGTACTTTGCTATGAAGTTCCACCAGGAATGAGTTTTCATGCAAAAACTGTCTATTTCAACTAACTTTGTCCATCCAAAACGAACTTTGTACTTTGCTATGAAGTTCCACCAGGAATGAGTTTTCATGCAAAAACTGTCTATTTCAACTAACTTTGTCCATCCAAAACGAACTTTGTACTTTGCTATGAAGTTCCACCAGGAATGAGTTTTCATGCAAAAACTGTCTATTTCAACTAACTTTGTCCATCCAAAACGAACTTTGTACTTTGCTATGAAGTTCCACCAGGAATGAGTTTTCATGCAAAAACTGTCTATTTCAACTAATTTTGTCCATCCAAAACGAACTTTGTACTTTGCTATGAAGTTCCACCAGGAATGAGTTTTCATGCAAAAACTGTCTATTTCAACTAAATTGATCCATCCAAAACGAACTTTGTACTTTGCTATGTAGTTCCACCAGAAATGAGTTTTCATGAAAAAACTGTCTATTTCAACTAATTTTGTCCATCCAAAACGAACTTTGTACTTTGCTATGAAGTTCCACCAGAAATGAGTTTTCATGCAAAAACTGTCTATTTCAACTAAATTGATCCATCCAAAACGAACTTTGTACTTGGCTATGAAGTTTCACCAGGAATGAGTTTTCATGCAAAAACTGTCTATTTCAACTAACTTTGTCCATCCAAAACGAACTTTGTACTTTGCTATGAAGTTCCACCAGGAATGAGTTTTCATGCAAAAACTGTCTATTTCAACTAAATTGATCCATCCGATACGAACTTTGTACTTTGCTATGAAGTTCTACCAGGAATGAGTTTTCATGCAAAAACTGTCTATTTCAACTAATTTTGTCCATCCAAAACGAACTTTGTACTTTGCTATGAAGTTCCACCAGAAATGAGTTTTCATGCAAAAACTGTCTATTTCAACTAATTTTGTCCATCCAAAACGAACTTTGTACTTTGCTATGAAGTTCCACCAGAAATGAGTTTTCATGCAAAAACTGTCTATTTCAACTAAATTGATCCATCCAAAACGAACTTTGTACTTGGCTATGAAGTTCCACCAGGAATGAGTTTTCATGCAAAAACTGTCTATTTCAACTAACTTTGTCCATCCAAAACGAACTTTGTACTTTGCTATGAAGTTCCACCAGGAATGAGTTTTCATGCAAAAACTGTCTATTTCAACTAACTTTGTCCATCCAAAACGAACTTTGTACTTTGCTATGAAGTTCCACCAGAAATGAGTTTTCATGCAAAAACTGTCTATTTCAACTAATTTTGTCCATCCAAAACGAACTTTGTACTTTGCTATGAAGTTCCACCAGAAATGAGTTTTCATGCAAAAACTGTCTATTTCAACTAAATTGATCCATCCAAAACGAACTTTGTACTTGGCTATGAAGTTCCACCAGGAATGAGTTTTCATGCAAAAACTGTCTATTTCAACTAACTTTGTCCATCCAAAACGAACTTTGTACTTTGCTATGAAGTTCCACCAGGAATGAGTTTTCATGCAAAAACTGTCTATTTCAACTAACTTTGTCCATCCAAAACGAACTTTGTACTTTGCTATGAAGTTCCACCAGGAATGAGTTTTCATGCAAAAACTGTCTATTTCAACTAACTTTGTCCATCCAAAACGAACTTTGTACTTTGCTATGAAGTTCCACCAGGAATGAGTTTTCATGCAAAAACTGTCTATTTCAACTAAATTGATCCATCCAAAACGAACTTTGTACTTTGCTATGAAGTTCCACCAGGAATGAGTTTTCATGCAAAAACTGTCTATTTCAACTAACTTTGTCCATCCAAAACGAACTTTGTACTTTGCTATGAAGTTCCACCAGGAATGAGTTTTCATGCAAAAACTGTCTATTTCAACTTAATTCGTCCATCCAAAACGAACTTTGTACTTTGCTATGAAGTTCCACCAGGAATGAGTTTTCATGCAAAAACTGTCTATTTCAACTAACTTTGTCCATCCAAAACGAACTTTGTACTTTGCTATGAAGTTCCACCAGGAATGAGTTTTCATGCAAAAACTGTCTATTTCAACTAAATTGATCCATCCAAAACGAACTTTAAACTTGGCTATGAAGTTCCACCAGGAATGAGTTTTCATGCAAAAACTGTCTATTTCAACTAACTTTGTCCATCCAAAACGAACTTTGTACTTTGCTATGAAGTTCCACCAGGAATGAGTTTTCATGCAAAAACTGTCTATTTCAACTAACTTTGTCCATCCAAAACGAACTTTGTACTTTGCTATGAAGTTCCACCAGGAATGAGTTTTCATGCAAAAACTGTCTATTTCAACTAACTTTGTCCATCTGATTCGAACTTTGTACTTTGCTATGAAGTTCCACCAGGAATGAGTTTTCATACAAAAACTGTCTATTTCAACTAACTTTGTCCATCCAAAACGAACTTTGTACTTTGCTATGAAGTTCCACCAGGAATGAGTTTTCATGCAAAAACTGTCTATTTCAACTAACTTTGTCCATCCAAAACGAACTTTGTACTTTGCTATGAAGTTCCACCAGGAATGAGTTTTCATGCAAAAACTGTCTATTTCAACTAACTTTGTCCATCCAAAACGAACTTTGTACTTTGCTATGAAGTTCCACCAGGAATGAGTTTTCATGCAAAAACTGTCTATTTCAACTAAATTGATCCATCCAAAACGAACTTTAAACTTGGCTATGAAGTTCCACCAGGAATGAGTTTTCATGCAAAAACTGTCTATTTCAACTAAATTGATCCATCCAAAACGAACTTTGTACTTTGCTATGAAGTTCCACCAGGAATGAGTTTTCATGCAAAAACTGTCTATTTCAACTAACTTTGTCCATCCAAAACGAACTTTGTACTTTGCTATGAAGTTCCACCAGGAATGAGTTTTCATGCAAAAACTGTCTATTTCAACTAAATTGATCCATCCAAAACGAACTTTAAACTTGGCTATGAAGTTCCACCAGGAATTAGTTTTCATGCAAAAACTGTCTATTTCAACTAACTTTGTCCATCCAAAACGAACTTTGTACTTTGCTATGAAGTTCCACCAGGAATGAGTTTTCATGCAAAAACTGTCTATTTCAACTAACTTTGTCCATCCAAAACGAACTTTGTACTTTGCTATGAAGTTCCACCAGGAATGAGTTTTCATGCAAAAACTGTCTATTTCAACTAACTTTGTCCATCCAAAACGAACTTTGTACTTTGCTATGAAGTTCCACCAGGAATGAGTTTTTATGCAAAAACTGTCTATTTCAACTAACTTTGTCCATCCAAAACGAACTTTGTACTTTGCTATGAAGTTCCACCAGGAATGAGTTTTCATGCAAAAACTGTCTATTTCAACTAACTTTGTCCATCCAAAACGAACTTTGTACTTTGCTATGAAGTTCCACCAGGAATGAGTTTTCATGCAAAAACTGTCTATTTCAACTAATTTTGTCCATCCAAAACGAACTTTGTACTTTGCTATGAAGTTCCACCAGGAATGAGTTTTTATGCAAAAACTGTCTATTTCAACTAATTTTGTCCATCCAAAACGAACTTTGTACTTTGCTATGAAGTTCCACCAGGAATGAGTTTTCATGCAAAAACTGTCTATTTCAACTAACTTTGTCCATCCAAAACGAACTTTGTACTTTGCTATGAAGTTCCACCAGGAATGAGTTTTCATGCAAAAACTGTCTATTTCAACTAACTTTGTCCATCCAAAACGAACTTTGTACTTTGCTATGAAGTTCCACCAGGAATGAGTTTTCATGCAAAAACTGTCTATTTCAACTAAATTGATCCATCCAAAACGAACTTTGTACTTTGCTATGAAGTTCCACCACGAATGAGTTTTCATGCAAAAACTGTCTATTTCAACTAACTTTGTCCATCCAAAACGAACTTTGTACTTTGCTATGAAGTTCCACCAGGAATGAGTTTTCATGCAAAAACTGTCTATTTCAACTAATTTCGTCCATCCGATACGAACTTTGTACTTTGCTATGAAGTTCCACCAGAAATGAGTTTTCATGCAAAAACTGTCTATTTCAACTAAATTGATCCATCCAAAACGAACTTTGTACTTGGCTATGAAGTTCCACCAGGAATGAGTTTTCATGCAAAAACTGTCTATTTCAACTAACTTTGTCCATCCAAAACGAACTTTGTACTTTGCTATGAAGTTCCACCAGGAATGAGTTTTCATGCAAAAACTGTCTATTTCAACTAAATTGATCCATCCAAAACGAACTTTGTACTTGGCTATGAAGTTCCACCAGGAATGAGTTTTCATGCAAAAACTGTCTATTTCAACTAAATTGATCCATCCAAAACGAACTTTGTACTTTGCTATGAAGTTCCACCAGGAATGAGTTTTCATGCAAAAACTGTCTATTTCAACTAATTTTGTCCATCCAAAACGAACTTTGTACTTTGCAATGAACTTCCACCAGTAATGAGTTTTCATGCAAAAACTGTCTATTTCAACTAACTTTGTCCATCCAAAACGAACTTTGTACTTTGCTATGAAGTTCCACCAGGAATGAGTTTTCATGCAAAAACTGTCTATTTCAACTAACTTTGTCCATCCAAAACGAACTTTGTACTTTGCTATGAAGTTCCACCAGGAATGAGTTTTCATGCAAAAACTGTCTATTTCAACTAACTTTGTCCATCCAAAACGAACTTTGTACTTTGCTATGAAGTTCCACCAGGAATGAGTTTTCATGCAAAAACTGTCTATTTCAACTAAATTGATCCATCCAAAACGAACTTTGTACTTTGCTATGAAGTTCCACCAGGAATGAGTTTTCATGCAAAAACTGTCTATTTCAACTAACTTTGTCCATCCAAAACGAACTTTGTACTTTGCTATGAAGTTCCACCAGGAATGAGTTTTCATGCAAAAACTGTCTATTTCAACCAACTTTGTCCATCCAAAACGAACTTTGTACTTTGCTATGAAGTTCCACCAGGAATGAGTTTTCATGCAAAAACTGTCTATTTCAACTAAATTGATCCATCCAAAACGAACTTTGTACTTTGCTATGAAGTTCTACCAGGAATGAGTTTTCATGCAAGAACTGTCTATTTCAACTAAATTGATCCATCCAAAACGAACTTTGTACTTTGCTATGAAGTTCCACCAGGAATGAGTTTTCATGCAAAAACTGTCTATTTCAACTAACTTTGTCCATCCAAAACGAACTTTGTACTTTGCTATGAAGTTCCACCAGGAATGAGTTTTCATGCAAAAACTGTCTATTTCAACTAACTTTGTCCATCCAAAACGAACTTTGTACTTTGCTATGAAGTTCCACCAGGAATGAGTTTTCATGCAAAAACTGTCTATTTCAACTAACTTTGTCCATCCAAAACGAACTTTGTACTTTGCTATGAAGTTCCACCAGGAATGAGTTTTCATGCAAAAACTGTCTATTTCAACTAAATTGATCCATCCAAAACGAACTTTGTACTTTGCTATGAAGTTCCACCAGGAATGAGTTTTCATGCAAAAACTGTCTATTTCAACTAACTTTGTCCATCCAAAACGAACTTTGTACTTTGCTATGAAGTTCCACCAGGAATGAGTTTTCATGCAAAAACTGTCTATTTCAACCAACTTTGTCCATCCAAAACGAACTTTGTACTTTGCTATGAAGTTCCACCAGGAATGAGTTTTCATGCAAAAACTGTCTATTTCAACTAAATTGATCCATCCAAAACGAACTTTGTACTTTGCTATGAAGTTCTACCAGGAATGAGTTTTCATGCAAGAACTGTCTATTTCAACTAAATTGATCCATCCAAAACGAACTTTGTACTTTGCTATGAAGTTCCACCAGTAATGAGTTTTCATGCAAAAACTGTCTATTTCAACTAACTTTGTCCATCCAAAACGAACTTTGTACTTTGCTATGAAGTTCCACCAGGAATGAGTTTTCATGCAAGAACTGTCTATTTCAACTAACTTTGTCCATCCAAAACGAACTTTGTACTTTGCTATGAAGTTCCACCAGGAATGAGTTTTCATGCAAAAACTGTCTATTTCAACTAACTTTGTCCATCCAAAACGAACTTTGTACTTTGCTATGAAGTTCCACCAGGAATGAGTTTTCATGCAAAAACTGTCTATTTCAACTAACTTTGTCCATCCAAAACGAACTTTGTACTTTGCTATGAAGTTCCACTAGGAATGAGTTTTCATGCAAAAACTGTCTATTTCAACCAACTTTGTCCATCCAAAACGAACTTTGTACTTTGCTATGAAGTTCCACCAGGAATGAGTTTTCATGCAAAAACTGTCTATTTCAACTAAATTGATCCATCCAAAACGAACTTTGTACTTTGCTATGAAGTTCCACCAGGAATGAGTTTTCATGCAAAAACTGTCTATTTCAACTAACTTTGTCCATCCAAAACGAACTTTGTACTTTGCTATGAAGTTCCACCAGGAATGAGTTTTCATGCAAAAACTGTCTATTTCAACTAAATTGATCCATCCAAAACGAACTTTGTACTTTGCTATGAAGTTCCACCAGGAATGAGTTTTCATGCAAAAACTGTCTATTTCAACTAACTTTGTCCATCCAAAACGAACTTTGTACTTTGCTATGAAGTTCCACTAGGAATGAGTTTTCATGCAAAAACTGTCTATTTCAACCAACTTTGTCCATCCAAAACGAACTTTGTACTTTGCTATGAAGTTCCACCAGGAATGAGTTTTCATGCAAAAACTGTCTATTTCAACTAAATTGATCCATCCAAAACGAACTTTGTACTTTGCTATGAAGTTCCACCAGGAATGAGTTTTCATGCAAAAACTGTCTATTTCAACTAACTTTGTCCATCCAAAACGAACTTTGTACTTTGCTATGAAGTTCCACCAGGAATGAGTTTTCATGCAAAAACTGTCTATTTCAACTAAATTGATCCATCCAAAACGAACTTTGTACTTTGCTATGAAGTTCCACCAGGAATGAGTTTTCATGCAAAAACTGTCTATTTCAACTAACTTTGTCCATCCAAAACGAACTTTGTACTTTGCTATGAAGTTCCACTAGGAATGAGTTTTCATGCAAAAACTGTCTATTTCAACCAACTTTGTCCATCCAAAACGAACTTTGTACTTTGCTATGAAGTTCCACCAGGAATGAGTTTTCATGCAAAAACTGTCTATTTCAACTAAATTGATCCATCCAAAACGAACTTTGTACTTTGCTATGAAGTTCCACCAGGAATGAGTTTTCATGCAAAAACTGTCTATTTCAACTAACTTTGTCCATCCAAAACGAACTTTGTACTTTGCTATGAAGTTCCACCAGGAATGAGTTTTCATGCAAAAACTGTCTATTTCAACTAACTTTGTCCATCCAAAACGAACTTTGTACTTTGCTATGAAGTTCCACCAGGAATGAGTTTTCATGCAAAAACTGTCTATTTCAACTAACTTTGTCCATCCAAAACGAACTTTGTACTTTGCTATGAAGTTCCACCAGGAATGAGTTTTCATGCAAAAACTGTCTATTTCAACCAACTTTGTCCATCCAAAACGAACTTTGTACTTTGCTATGAAGTTCCACCAGGAATGAGTTTTCATGCAAAAACTGTCTATTTCAACTAAATTGATCCATCCAAAACGAACTTTGTACTTTGCTATGAAGTTCCACCAGGAATGAGTTTTCATGCAAAAACTGTCTATTTCAACTAACTTTGTCCATCCAAAACGAACTTTGTACTTTGCTATGAAGTTCCACCAGGAATGAGTTTTCATGCAAAAACTGTCTATTTCAACTAAATTGATCCATCCAAAACGAACTTTGTACTTTGCTATGAAGTTCCACCAGGAATGAGTTTTCATGCAAAAACTGTCTATTTCAACTAACTTTGTCCATCCAAAACGAACTTTGTACTTTGCTATGAAGTTCCACCAGGAATGAGTTTTCATACAAAAACTGTCTATTTCAACTAAATTGATCCATCCAAAACGAACTTTGTACTTTGCTATGAAGTTCCACCAGGAATGAGTTTTTATGCAAAAACTGTCTATTTCAACTAACTTTGTCCATCCAAAACGAACTTTGTACTTTGCTATGAAGTTCCACCAGGAATGAGTTTTCATGCAAAAACTGTCTATTTCAACTAAATTGATCCATCCAAAACGAACTTTGTACTTTGCTATGAAGTTCCACCAGGAATGAGTTTTTATGCAAAAACTGTCTATTTCAACTAACTTTGTCCATCCAAAACGAACTTTGTACTTTGCTATGAAGTTCCACCAGGAATGAGTTTTCATGCAAAAACTGTCTATTTCAACTAACTTTGTCCATCTAAAACGAACTTTGTACTTTGCTATGAAGTTCTACCAGGAATGAGTTTTCATGCAAGAACTGTCTTTTTCAACTAAATTGATCCATCCAAAACGAACTTTGTACTTTGCTATGAAGTTCCAGGAATGAGTTTTTATGCAAAAACTGTCTATTTCAACTAACTTTGTCCATCCAAAACGAACTTTGTACTTTGCTATGAAGTTCCACCAGGAATGAGTTTTCATGCAGAAACTGTCTATTTCAACTAACTTTGTCCATCCAAAACGAACTTTGTACTTTGCTATGAAGTTCCACCAGGAATGAGTTTTCATGCAAAAACTGTCTATTTCAACTAAATTCATCCATCCAAAACGAACTTTGTACTTTGCTATGAAGTTCCACCAGGAATGAGTTTTCATGCAAAAACTGTCTATTTCAACTAAATTGATCCATCCAAAACGAACTTTGTTCTTTGCTATGAAGTTCCACCAGGAATGAGTTTTCATGCAAAAACTGTCTGTTTCAACTTAATTCGTCCATCCGATACGAACTTTGTACTTTGCTATGAAGTTCTACCAGGAATGAGTTTTCATGCAAGAACTGTCTATTTAAACTAAACTGATCCATCCAAAACGAACTTTGTACTTTGCTATGAAGTTCCACCAGGAATGAGTTTTCATGCAAAAACTGTCTGTTGTAGACAACGGTGAAGTCGGCACTTGCAGTTAAACGCATGATTTGTTTTTTGTTTTCGTCACCCGACGCAATGACGGTGACAGCTCGGTGACGGGTGACAGAAGCCGTTACCGAAGGGACGATGCCATAAAGGGATCGAGATCGAGGCGCGAAAAGGGACGATAACGGCCATCGCGTGTGCGCCATCGATTTAGAGTTATTCACAACCGAAACGCGCAAGTGATAAGACGTGTAATTTTTTAACACCAGCACCACCACTCGCACCACTCGCTCCCACGCACCCGAATTATACCAGCGAAGCCGTACCACCTGCCCAAAACCAGTGCTCCGCGAAAGAAGTTTGAAATAGAAAATAAAATTGCTAGAAACCTGTAAAAATTGGTGTTAGGAAACGCGTCCACGGCGAAACAGAAACTGGAAAGAACGTTGCGTTGCAACATTTTAAAAAATTACACTGGTGATTTTGTGTGAACAATTGACAATTGAGTGAAAATGAACCGCGAAAACGTTGAGTCCAACCCCGCCGCGAATTCGACAGTGCGACAACTTTCCCCAGTGCAAGACCTAGCGGAAGACACTGTTTCGATACAGGAGTTGATTCAGCAAGCCAGAGAAGCGAACGAAAGCTTCAACAGGCTGACCGCGCAAATCGCTCAGTTGAGCCCAAGCGTGTCAAGAGGACTCGGAATGTCACTGAACGAGCAACGCGAAGGCGCGATATCCCAGCGCGTCCGCACAGGAACCGCCGAAGATGTGCCTTTTCCTTCGGCCGCCACCCTGCCGCGGAGATCAACGCTCGGGACGCCTAACGCCAGAGGCACGGAAAGTGAACCTGTGAGCGCATCGCCGCGACCGGCCATCGCGTTTCCAGATTTCCTGCGCTACGACGCGCAAGCCGGCCCGTCAGGAAGATCGACGCTTGGGACGCCATTCATCAGCGACACAGAGCATGAACCTGTGAGCGCGTCGCTGCGACCGGCCATTGCGTCTCCAGATTTTTTGCGCTATGACGCGCATGCCGGACCGTCAACGGCTCGGCGTAGCGAAGCAGACCGGTACGGGGCTACCGGAAAAAGAACAGCCGTACATCCCGAACGAGAACGTGACCTTCAGCGGGCTTTGGAAGACATGGAGATCGAGCATCTTCGGGAGCGAAACCGCTTGATGCAATCCTTCGAAGCAACGGATCATCAACGAAGCGCACATCCGCCATCACGCGTGAGTATCGTTCCAGATAGATTGCAGGCGAACGCCTTCTCAGTCTTTGATCTTTCGCAGACGCAATACATAGCCCGGCAAGGGAGGAAACGGGACTTGCCGACGTTCTCCGGCAATCCCGAAGAATGGCCGATGTTTATTGCCTCCTTCGAGTACACCACGGAGGCGTGCGGTTATAACGACGTGGAGAATCTGGACCGGCTGCAGAAGGCCCTAAAAGGAAAAGCGTTAGAGGCAGTACGTTGTCGCTTGATGCATCCATCCAACGTACCTGGCGTGATCTCCACGCTAAGAATGCTTTTCGGCCGTCCCGAAATTATTGTCCACTCCCTGGTGAACAAGGTGCGATCGATGCCGGCGCCTAAGCAGGAACGTCTCGAAACGCTCATCGACTTTGGGGTCGCGGTTCAGAATCTTTGCGCGACCATCACGGCGTCAGGACTAGACGAATACATGTGCAATGTGGCGTTGTTGAATGAGTTGACGGAACGCTTACCCCCGTCGCTGAAGCTCAATTGGGGATGTCATCGAATTAACGTGAGCCACGTTACGCTCTCGAGTTTCAACGACTGGCTGAGTCATTTGGTCGAAGCAGCAAGTTTGGTGACTATGTCGTCGGTGTACACCCATGAGGGTTCATCTACCAGACCTGCAACGAGTAACAGCGGATACAGGCAACATCGGCACGTAAATACTCACCTGACGAACACTGCAACCAGGCGCCCCTCAACGAGTTCTAGCAGCGTAACGCTGCGTTGCCCAGTATGCCAACAACAATGCGCCAAAGTAGAAAACTGTTCCGATTTTCTGGCAATGGACATAGACGCCCGTTGGCGAACAGTGCGTGAGAAACGTCTGTGTCGTAAATGCCTTGAACAATACCAGCGCTGCGACAGAAGAACGCAGTGTGGCACCAATGGCTGCGTCTTTCTTCATAACAAGCTGCTTCATGATGGTTCGAGGACCAGAGTTGAAGCCGGAAATACGTCACGAACCGTAACCAACGAGCATCAAGCTTTTAACAGTCACCGAATTGCGCTAGAGGCGCCACCACTCTTCCGATATGTTCCGATTACCCTTCATGGCAATGGCTGTAAAGTAGAAACATTTGCGTTCCTGGACGACGGTTCGTCAGCCACCTTCATAGAACATGCTTTGGTTGAAGAACTAGGCATTCAGGGAACTCCTCATCCGTTGTGCCTCTGGTGGACCGGAAATCAGAAAAGAGAAGAGAAAAATTCAGTGAGAGTATCGTTGAGAATATCCGGCAGTGACGAAGCCGGCAAAGTATTCGTATTGCCCAATGTACATACCGTGCACAGCTTGGCGCTACCGAATCAGAGTCTGTGCGCCCAGAAACTTCAGAACACTTTCGCGCACTTGACCGGCCTAAAACTGACCTCGTACACGAATATCATGCCAAGGGTTCTAATCGGCATAGATAACTGTCATCTGGGTCATCCGTTGACATATCGTGAGGGAAAATCGCATGAACCCGTTGCTGCCAAAACGCGATTAGGCTGGATTGTCTACGGATCGTACGAAACGAATCCCGGCGAAGCAAACGGGATTCTCAACCACCATAGACCAAAGGTGTGCCCATGCATGGACATCAACGACGATAAAACCGATGCACAATTGAAGGAATACTTTGCAATTGATTCGTTAGGTATCACCAAGTTACCTCATCACATAGGTTCCAAAGATGAAGAAAAGGCGCTAGAAATTCTGGCCGCGACAACCCGTTTAAATGGCGAACGTTATGAGACAAGTTTGTTGTGGAAGTACAGCACAATTCAATTACCGCCAAGTAAGCCGATGGCACTAAAACGCTTTGAATGTCTCAAAAGAAAAATGGAAAAAGAACCAGTGTTGAGGGCTGCCATCGTTGAAAAGATGAATGAGTACGAGAGAAAGGGCTACATCAGGCGCCTAACACCGAGAGAGCTATCGGAAAAACGTGATGCAGATTGGTTCTTGCCAATTTTTCCTGTCATAAACCCCAACAAGCCAGGAAAAATCCGGTTGGTATTTGATGCTGCTGCCAAAGTAAACGGCGTTAGTCTAAACACATTTCTCCTCAAGGGACCAGATCAGCTGGTAGAGCTCCTGACAGTCCTATATAAATTCAGAGAGTTCCGAATAGGCGTTGTTGGAGACATCAAAGAAATGTTTTTTCAAGTGGCCATCAGACCCGAAGATCAACGCAGCCAAATGATATTGTGGAACGGCGGTGTGGCTGACAGGACTCCAGACGTGTACGCCATGACCGTTATGACGTTTGGCGCCGCATGTTCACCCTGCTGCGCGCACTATGTGAAGAATCTTAACGCCGAGCGATTTAAATCCGAATTTCCTCGCGCCTTCGAATGCATCGTTAAAGAGCACTATGTTGACGACATGCTGGCAAGTGTCGAAACTGAAGACGAAGCTATAATGCTGGCAAAAGAAGTGCGACACGTACATGCACAGGGTGGCTTTGAAATAAGAAACTGGCTGTCCAATTCAAACGTGGTGATTCAGCAATTAGAGGCATCTATAACGAAAGAGAAAGATGTTAACGTTGGTACAGATACGAAAACAGAAAAGGTATTGGGAATGTGGTGGGACACGCAATCCGACACATTCACCTATAAAGTCTCACCTAGAAACGATGAGCAGCTGCTAACGGGAGCAAAGCATCCGACTAAACGTGAGGTGCTACGGATCCTAATGCGGATCTACGACCCGTTGGGTCTCTTGGGTAACGTGCTTATGTTCCTGAAAGTTCTGCTTCAAGAGATCTGGCGTGCTGGTGTCGGATGGGATGAAAAAGTCAGCGGCCGTTTAGCAGAACAGTGGGAAAGGTGGATCACCATATTACCCGACGTTTGCCAGATCAGGATACCAAGGTGCTATCGACAGAACACGTCGGCGTTGACTCGTAGCATACAGCTTCACGTATTCTGCGACGCGAGCGAAAACGGGATGGCAGCGGTTGCATATTTCCGATTTGAAGAAGAAGGGACCATAGAATGCGCTCTTGTCGGATCGAAAACTAGAGTGGCACCACTGCGATTTCTATCGATCCCTCGATTAGAACTGCAAGCAGCGGTTATCGGCACCCGACTTGCGAATACGATTATTAAATCGCACCGTTTGAACATCACTCGAACTACATATTGGACGGATTCGCGTGACGTCATCTGTTGGCTACGGTCGGATCATCGACGATATAGTCAATTTGTAGCTTTCCGAGTCGGTGAAATACTCGAGTCCACCAAGGTTGACGATTGGCAGTGGCTGTCAACGAAGGTCAATGTAGCCGACGATGGTACGAAGTGGACGAGAATTCCCGATTTGAGCACATCAAGCCGATGGCTCAAAGGTCCGAGCTTTCTTTGGCAACCAGAGAAGGAATGGCCAATTCCACCGACGCGATCGGATGATACAGCGGAAGAACTACGTCGCAACCTGCTGCATCATTCAAGCACTGAGCCACTTATTCGGATCGATCGATTCTCTAGTTGGAATAGGTTGCTCAGATCCGTTGGATACGTTATTCGATTTTCACATAATTGTATGCACCGAACTAACGGAAAAACGATCACGACAGGACCACTCACGCAGGAAGAGCTTGAAACAGCAGAACGCGTGATTATAAAACAAATCCAGCGAGAAACGTTTCCAGAAGAGATCCGGCGACTAAAGAGCCGCGTAGTAAAACAGCATCCATGGTCGCAACTCATCGAAAAAGGCAGCGCATTGTATCAGCTCTCACCGAAAATCGACGACTATGGCGTGCTGAGAATAAGTAGTCGTTTTGAAAACTGCCCTGTGGTAAACGAATCGCTGCGCAAGCCAGTTATCCTACCGAGACGACACACAGGAACTGACTTGCTTATACTGCACTACCACGCACGTTACCGACATTGTAACCATCAGACCGTCGTTAACGAACTAAGAGCCAAATATCATATACCGCGCTTGTTGACAGAATATAAGCGCGTCCGGAAAACATGTCAACATTGTCGCAATCGAGAAGCTGCTCCCGAACCGCCGTTGATGGGAAGCATTCCTCAACAAAGAACGGCCATGGATCAGCGTGCGTTTACATATACCGGAATAGACTACTTCGGCCCAATGAACGTAGTAGTTGGACGTCGCGTGGAGAAACGTTGGGGAGTGATTTTCACTTGTTTGACAACACGAGCAGTGCACCTTGAAATCGCGCACTCACTGACAACTTCTTCCTGCATCCTAGCGATCCGCCGTTTTATCGCTAGACGAGGAGTGCCGCGCGAAATCATCAGCGATCGTGGGACAAACTTTGTAGGTTCATCGAGAGAGTTGAAGGAAGCCCGGATGAACGTGGATGAGAATAAGATCATCGTCGAATTTACTAGTCCTGAGTTGAAGTGGAGCTTCAATCCGCCAGCGGCTCCGCATTTTGGAGAGTGCTGGGAACGCCTCATTCAGTCGGTGAAAAAAGTTTTAAGCCAGTTCGAACTGCCGCGTACGCCTAACGACGAAGTGCTGCAATCTACGATAGCCGAAATAGAAATGGTCATTAACTCAAGACCTCTGACCTACGTACCTTTGGACGATGATTTCGCACCACCGATAACGCCCAACCAACTACTTTTGGGTAGCTCAAACGGCAGCAAGCCGCCTGCCCCACTTGATGATACAGCAGGGGCCATAAAATCTTCATGGAAAGCGTCGCAGCGCTACGCAGATCTTTTTTGGCGAAAATGGGTAGCTAAGTATCTTCCGACGTTGACACGTAGAACTAAGTGGTTTCACCCTGCTCGCCCTATAGAGGAAGGTGAAATCGTTTTGATTGCAGACAACAATATGCCCAGAAATTGCTGGCCTAAAGGGAGAGTGGTGGCAGTCGTCAGAGCCAACGACGGCCAGGTGAGACGAGCAACGGTGCAGACGGCTAGCGGAATAATCGAGCGACCTGCAACAAAGATAGCGGTGTTGGATGTGCGGAAGTAAAACGCCAACAGGAACGACACAGCCAAGCTTACCATCTACCGATAAGGCGATAAAGAGGGCTGGCCGAATATTAAACAGAACAGATCACCGACTTCAAGTAGGGTAAATTGCTCATACGAGCAAAGTACCGGGCGGGAGAATGTTGTAGACAACGGTGAAGTCGGCACTTGCAGTTTAACGCATGATTTGTTTTTTTGTTTTCGTCACCTGACGCAATGACGGTGACAGCTCGGTGACGGGTGACAGAAGCCGTTACCGAAGGGACGATGCCATAAAGGGATCGAGATCGAGGCGCGAAAAGGGACGATAACGGCCATCGCGTGTGCGCCATCGATTTAGAGTTATTCACAACCGAAACGCGCAAGTGATAAGACGTGTAATTTTTTATCACCAGCACCACCACTCGCACCACTCGCTCCCACGCACCCGAATTATACCAGCGAAGCCGTACCACCTGCCCAAAACCAGTGCTCCGCAAAAGAAGTTTGAAATAGAAAATAAAATTGCTAGAAACCTGTAAAAATTGGTGTTAGGAAACGCGTCCACGGCGAAACAGAAACTGGAAAGAACGTTGCGTTGCAACACTGTCTATTTCAACTAAATTGATCCATCCAAAACGAACTTTGTACTTTGCTATGAAGTTCCACCAGGAATGAGTTTTCATGCAAAAACTGTCTATTTCAACTAACTTTGTCCATCCAAAACGAACTTTGTACTTTGCTATGAAGTTCCACCCGGAATGAGTTTTCATGCAAAAACTGTCTATTTCAACTAAATTGATCCATCCAAAACGAACTTTGTACTTGGCTATGAAGTTCCACCAGGAATGAGTTTTCATGCAAAAACTGTCTATTTCAACTAAATTCATCCATCCAAAACGAACTTTGTACTTTGCTATGAAGTTCCACCAGGAATGAGTTTTCATGCAAAAATTATCTATTTCAACTAACTTTGTCCATCCAAAACGAACTTTGTACTTTGCTATGAAGTTCCACCAGGAATGAGTTTTCATGCAAAAACTGTCTATTTCAACTAAATTGATCCATCCAAAACGAACTTTGTACTTTGCTATGAAGTTCTACCAGGAATGAGTTTTCATGCAAAAACTGTCTATTTCAACTAACTTTGTCCATCCAAAACGAACTTTGTACTTTGCTATGAAGTTCCACCAGGAATGAGTTTTCATGCAAAAACTGTCTATTTCAACTAAATTGATCCATCCAAAACGAACTTTGTACTTGGCTATGAAGTTCCACCAGGAATGAGTTTTCATGCAAAAACTGTCTATTTCAACTAAATTGATCCATCCAAAACGAACTTTGTACTTTGCTATGAAGTTCCACCAGGAATGAGTTTTCATGCAAAAACTGTCTATTTCAACTAACTTTGTCCATCCAAAACGAACTTTGTACTTTGCTATGAAGTTCCACCAGGAATGAGTTTTCATGCAAAAACTGTCTATTTCAACTAAATTGATCCATCCAAAACGAACTTTGTACTTGGCTATGAAGTTCCACCAGGAATGAGTTTTCATGCAAAAACTGTCTATTTCAACTAAATTGATCCATCCAAAACGAACTTTGTACTTTGCTATGAAGTTCCACCAGGAATGAGTTTTCATGCAAAAACTGTCTATTTCAACTAAATTGATCCATCCAAAACGAACTTTGTACTTTGCTATGAAGTTCCACCAGGAATGAGTTTTCATGCAAAAACTGTCTATTTCAACTAAATTGATCCATCCAAAACGAACTTTGTACTTTGCTATGAAGTTCCACCAGGAATGAGTTTTCATGCAAAAACTGTCTATTTCAACTAACTTTGTCCATCTAAAACGAACTTTGTACTTTGCTATGAAGTTCTACCAGGAATGAGTTTTCATGCAAAAACTGTCTATTTCAACTAAATTGATCCATCCAAAACGAACTTTGTACTTTGCTATGAAGTTCCACCAGGAATGAGTTTTCATGCAAAAACTGTCTATTTCAACTAAATTGATCCATCCAAAACGAACTTTGTACTTTGCTATGAAGTTCCACCAGGAATGAGTTTTCATGCAAAAACTGTCTATTTCAACTAAATTGATCCATCCAAAACGAACTTTGTACTTTGCTATGAAGTTCCACCAGGAATGAGTTTTCATGCAAAAACTGTCTATTTCAACTAAATTGATCCATCCAAAACGAACTTTGTACTTTGCTATGAAGTTCCACCAGGAATGAGTTTTCATGCAAAAACTGTCTATTTCAACTAAATTGATCCATCCAAAACGAACTTTGTACTTTGCTATGAAGTTCCACCAGGAATGAGTTTTCATGCAAAAACTGTCTATTTCAACTAAATTGATCCATCCGATACGAACTTTGTACTTTGCTATGAAGTTCCACCAGGAATGAGTTTTCATGCAAAAACTGTCTATTTCAACTAACTTTGTCCATCCAAAACGAACTTTGTACTTTGCTATGAAGTTCTACCAGGAATGAGTTTTCATGCAAGAACTGTCTATTTCAACTAAATTGATCCATCCAAAACGAACTTTGTACTTTGCTATGAAGTTCCACCAGGAATGAGTTTTCATGCAAAAACTGTCTATTTCAACTTAATTCGTCCATCCGATACGAACTTTGTACTTTGCTATGAAGTTCTACCAGGAATGAGTTTTCATGCAAGAACTGTCTATTTCAACTAAATTGATCCATCCGATACGAACTTTGTACTTTGCTATGAAGTTCCACCAGGAATGAGTTTTCATGCAAAAACTGTCTATTTTAACTAAATTGATCCATCCAAAACGAACTTTGTACTTTGCTATGAAGTTCCACCAGGAATGAGTTTTCATGCAAAAACTGTCTATTTCAACTAAATTGATCCATCCAAAACGAACTTTGTACTTTGCTATGAAGTTCCACCAGGAATGAGTTTTCATGCAAAAACTGTCTATTTCAACTAACTTTGTCCATCCAAAACGAACTTTGTACTTTGCTATGAAGTTCCACCAGGAATGAGTTTTCATGCAAAAACTGTCTATTTCAACTAACTTTGTCCATCCAAAACGAACTTTGTACTTTGCTATGAAGTTCCACCAGGAATGAGTTTTCATGCAAAAACTGTCTATTTCAACTAACTTTGTCCATCCAAAACGAACTTTGTACTTTGCTATGAAGTTCCACCAGGAATGAGTTTTCATGCAAAAACTGTCTATTTCAACTAACTTTGTCCATCCAAAACGAACTTTGTACTTTGCTATGAAGTTCCACCAGGAATGAGTTTTCATGCAAGAACTGTCTATTTCAACTAAATTGGTGCATCCGATACGAACTTTGTACTTTGCTATGAAGTTCCACCAGGAATGAGTTTTCATGCAAAAACTGTCTATTTCAACTAACTTTGTCCATCCAAAACGAACTTTGTACTTTGCTATGAAGTTCTACCAGGAATGAGTTTTCATGCAAGAACTGTCTATTTCAACTAAATTGATCCATCCAAAACGAACTTTGTACTTTGCTATGAAGTTCCACCAGGAATGAGTTTTCATGCAAAAACTGTCTATTTCAACTTAATTCGTCCATCCGATACGAACTTTGTACTTTGCTATGAAGTTCTACCAGGAATGAGTTTTCATGCAAGAACTGTCTATTTCAACTAAATTGATCCATCCAAAACGAACTTTGTACTTTGCTATGAAGTTCCACCAGGAATGAGTTTTCATGCAAAAACTGTCTATTTCAACTAAATTGATCCATCCAAAACGAACTTTGTACTTTGCTATGTAGTTCTACCAGGAATGTGTTACTATGCAAAAACTGTCTATTTCAACTAATTTCGTCCATCCGATACGAACTTTGTACTTTGCTATGTAGTTCTACCAGGAGTGTGTTACCATGCAAAAACTGTCTATTTCAACTTATTTCGTCCATCCGATACGAACTTTGTACTTTGCTATGAAGTTCCACCAGGAATGAGTTTTCATGCAAAAACTGTCTATTTTAACTAAATTGATCCATCCAAAACGAACTTTCTACTTTGCTATGAAGTTCCACCAGGAATGAGTTTTCATGCAAAAACTGTCTATTTCAACTAAATTGATCCATCCAAAACGAACTTTGTACTTTGCTATGAAGTTCCACCAGGAATGAGTTTTCATGCAAAAACTGTCTATTTCAACTAACTTTGTCCATCCAAAACGAACTTTGTACTTTGCTATGAAGTTCTACCAGGAATGAGTTTTCATGCAAGAACTGTCTATTTCAACTAAATTGATCCATCCAAAACGAACTTTGTACTTTGCTATGAAGTTCCACCAGGAATGAGTTTTCATGCAAAAACTGTCTATTTCAACTTAATTCGTCCATCCGATACGAACTTTGTACTTTGCTATGAAGTTCTACCAGGAATGAGTTTTCATGCAAGAACTGTCTATTTCAACTAAATTGATCCATCCAAAACGAACTTTGTACTTTGCTATGAAGTTCCACCAGGAATGAGTTTTCATGCAAAAACTGTCTATTTCAACTAATTTCGTCCATCCGATACGAACTTTGTACTTTGCTATGTAGTTCTACCAGGAGTGTGTTACCATGCAAAAACTGTCTATTTCAACTTATTTCGTCCATCCGATACGAACTTTGTACTTTGCTATGTAGTTCTACCAGGAATGAGTTTTCATGCAAAAACTGTCTATTTCAACTAACTTTGTCCATCCAAAACGAACTTTGTACTTTGCTATGAAGTTCCACCAGGAATGAGTTTTCATGCAAAAACTGTCTATTTTAACTAAATTGATCCATCCAAAACGAACTTTGTACTTTGCTATGAAGTTCCACCAGGAATGAGTTTTCATGCAAAAACTGTCTATTTCAACTAAATTGATCCATCCAAAACGAACTTTGTACTTTGCTATGAAGTTCCACCAGGAATGAGTTTTCATGCAAAAACTGTCTATTTCAACTAACTTTGTCCATCCAAAACGAACTTTGTACTTTGCTATGAAGTTCCACCAGGAATGAGTTTTCATGCAAAAACTGTCTATTTTAACTAAATTGATCCATCCAAAACGAACTTTGTACTTTGCTATGAAGTTCCACCAGGAATGAGTTTTCATGCAAAAACTGTCTATTTTAACTAAATTGATCCATCCAAAACGAACTTTGTACTTTGCTATGAAGTTCCACCAGGAATGAGTTTTCATGCAAAAACTGTCTATTTCAACTAACTTTGTCCATCCAAAACGAACTTTGTACTTTGCTATGAAGTTCTACCAGGAATGAGTTTTCATGCAAGAACTGTCTATTTCAACTAAATTGATCCATCCAAAACGAACTTTGTACTTTGCTATGAAGTTCCACCAGGAATGAGTTTTCATGCAAAAACTGTCTATTTCAACTAACTTTGTCCTTCCAAAACGAACTTTGTACTTTGCTATGAAGTTCCACCAGGAATAAGTTTTCATGCAAAAACTGTCTATTTCAACTAACTTTGTCCATCCAAAACGAACTTTGTACTTTGCTATGAAGTTCCACCAGGAATGAGTTTTCATGCAAAAACTGTCTATTTCAACTAAATTGATCCATCCAAAACGAACTTTGTACTTTGCTATGAAGTTCCACCAGGAATGAGTTTTCATGCAAAAACTGTCTATTTCAACTAAATTGATCCATCCAAAACGAACTTTGTACTTTGCTATGAAGTTCCACCAGGAATGAGTTTTCATGCAAAAACTGTCTATTTCAACTAAATTGATCCATCCAAAACGAACTTTGTACTTTGCTATGAAGTTCCACCAGGAATGAGTTTTCATGCAAAAACTGTCTATTTCAACTAACTTTGTCCATCCAAAACGAACTTTGTACTTTGCTATGAAGTTCTACCAGGAATGAGTTTTCATGCAAGAACTGTCTATTTCAACTAAATTGATCCATCCAAAACGAACTTTGTACTTTGCTATGAAGTTCCACCAGGAATGAGTTTTCATGCAAAAACTGTCTATTTCAACTAACTTTGTCCATCCAAAACGAACTTTGTACTTTGCTATGAAGTTCCACCAGGAATGAGTTTTCATGCAAAAACTGTCTATTTCAACTAACTTTGTCCATCCAAAACGAACTTTGTACTTTGCTATGAAGTTCCACCAGGAATGAGTTTTCATGCAAAAACTGTCTATTTCAACTAACTTTGTCCATCCAAAACGAACTTTGTACTTTGCTATGAAGTTCTACCAGGAATGAGTTTTCATGCAAGAACTGTCTATTTCAACTAAATTGATCCATCCAAAACGAACTTTGTACTTTGCTATGAAGTTCCACCAGGAATGAGTTTTCATGCAAAAACTGTCTATTTCAACTAACTTTGTCCTTCCAAAACGAACTTTGTACTTTGCTATGAAGTTCCACCAGGAATGAGTTTTCATGCAAAAACTGTCTATTTCAACTAACTTTGTCCATCCAAAACGAACTTTGTACTTTGCTATGAAGTTCCACCAGGAATGAGTTTTCATGCAAAAACTGTCTATTTCAACTAAATTGATCCATCCAAAACGAACTTTGTACTTTGCTATGTAGTTCTACCAGGAATGTGTTACTATGCAAAAACTGTCTATTTCAACTAATTTCGTCCATCCGATACGAACTTTGTACTTTGCTATGTAGTTCTACCAGGAGTGTGTTACCATGCAAAAACTGTCTATTTCAACTTATTTCGTCCATCCGATACGAACTTTGTACTTTGCTATGTAGTTCTACCAGGAATGAGTTTTCATGCAAAAACTGTCTATTTCAACTAACTTTGTCCATCCAAAACGAACTTTGTACTTTGCTATGAAGTTCCACCAGGAATGAGTTTTCATGCAAAAACTGTCTATTTTAACTAAATTGATCCATCCAAAACGAACTTTGTACTTTGCTATGAAGTTCCACCAGGAATGAGTTTTCATGCAAAAACTGTCTATTTCAACTAAATTGATCCATCCAAAACGAACTTTGTACTTTGCTATGAAGTTCCACCAGGAATGAGTTTTCATGCAAAAACTGTCTATTTCAACTAACTTTGTCCATCCAAAACGAACTTTGTACTTTGCTATGAAGTTCCACCAGGAATGAGTTTTCATGCAAAAACTGTCTATTTCAACTAAATTGATCCATCCAAAACGAACTTTGTACTTTGCTATGAAGTTCCACCAGGAATGAGTTTTCATGCAAAAACTGTCTATTTCAACTAACTTTGTCCATCCAAAACGAACTTTGTACTTTGCTATGAAGTTCTACCAGGAATGAGTTTTCATGCAAGAACTGTCTATTTCAACTAAATTGATCCATCCAAAACGAACTTTGTACTTTGCTATGAAGTTCCACCAGGAATGAGTTTTCATGCAAAAACTGTCTATTTCAACTAACTTTGTCCTTCCAAAACGAACTTTGTACTTTGCTATGAAGTTCCACCAGGAATGAGTTTTCATGCAAAAACTGTCTATTTCAACTAACTTTGTCCATCCAAAACGAACTTTGTACTTTGCTATGAAGTTCCACCAGGAATGAGTTTTCATGCAAAAACTGTCTATTTCAACTAAATTGATCCATCCAAAACGAACTTTGTACTTTGCTATGTAGTTCTACCAGGAATGTGTTACTATGCAAAAACTGTCTATTTCAACTAATTTCGTCCATCCGATACGAACTTTGTACTTTGCTATGTAGTTCTACCAGGAGTGTGTTACCATGCAAAAACTGTCTATTTCAACTTATTTCGTCCATCCGATACGAACTTTGTACTTTGCTATGTAGTTCTACCAGGAATGAGTTTTCATGCAAAAACTGTCTATTTCAACTAACTTTGTCCATCCAAAACGAACTTTGTACTTTGCTATGAAGTTCCACCAGGAATGAGTTTTCATGCAAAAACTGTCTATTTTAACTAAATTGATCCATCCAAAACGAACTTTGTACTTTGCTATGAAGTTCTACCAGGAATGAGTTTTCATGCAAGAACTGTCTATTTCAACTTATTTCGTCCATCCGATACGAACTTTGTACTTTGCTATGAAGTTCCACCAGGAATGAGTTTTCATGCAAAAACTGTCTATTTTAACTAAATTGATCCATCCAAAACGAACTTTGTACTTTGCTATGAAGTTCCACCAGGAATGAGTTTTCATGCAAAAACTGTCTATTTCAACTAAATTGATCCATCCAAAACGAACTTTGTACTTTGCTATGAAGTTCCACCAGGAATGAGTTTTCATGCAAAAACTGTCTATTTCAACTAACTTTGTCCATCCAAAACGAACTTTGTACTTTGCTATGAAGTTCTACCAGGAATGAGTTTTCATGCAAGAACTGTCTATTTCAACTAAATTGATCCATCCAAAACGAACTTTGTACTTTGCTATGAAGTTCCACCAGGAATGAGTTTTCATGCAAAAACTGTCTATTTCAACTAACTTTGTCCTTCCAAAACGAACTTTGTACTTTGCTATGAAGTTCCACCAGGAATGAGTTTTCATGCAAAAACTGTCTATTTCAACTAACTTTGTCCATCCAAAACGAACTTTGTACTTTGCTATGAAGTTCCACCAGGAATGAGTTTTCATGCAAAAACTGTCTATTTCAACTAAATTGATCCATCCAAAACGAACTTTGTACTTTGCTATGTAGTTCTACCAGGAATGTGTTACTATGCAAAAACTGTCTATTTCAACTAATTTCGTCCATCCGATACGAACTTTGTACTTTGCTATGTAGTTCTACCAGGAGTGTGTTACCATGCAAAAACTGTCTATTTCAACTTATTTCGTCCATCCGATACGAACTTTGTACTTTGCTATGTAGTTCTACCAGGAATGAGTTTTCATGCAAAAACTGTCTATTTCAACTAACTTTGTCCATCCAAAACGAACTTTGTACTTTGCTATGAAGTTCCACCAGGAATGAGTTTTCATGCAAAAACTGTCTATTTTAACTAAATTGATCCATCCAAAACGAACTTTGTACTTTGCTATGAAGTTCCACCAGGAATGAGTTTTCATGCAAAAACTGTCTATTTCAACTAAATTGATCCATCCAAAACGAACTTTGTACTTTGCTATGAAGTTCCACCAGGAATGAGTTTTCATGCAAAAACTGTCTATTTCAACTAACTTTGTCCATCCAAAACGAACTTTGTACTTTGCTATGAAGTTCCACCAGGAATGAGTTTTCATGCAAAAACTGTCTATTTTAACTAAATTGATCCATCCAAAACGAACTTTGTACTTTGCTATGAAGTTCCACCAGGAATGAGTTTTCATGCAAAAACTGTCTATTTCAACTAAATTGATCCATCCAAAACGAACTTTGTACTTTGCTATGAAGTTCCACCAGGAATGAGTTTTCATGCAAAAACTGTCTATTTCAACTTAATTCGTCCATCCGATACGAACTTTGTACTTTGCTATGAAGTTCTACCAGGAATGAGTTTTCATGCAAGAACTGTCTATTTCAACTAAATTGATCCATCCAAAACGAACTTTGTACTTTGCTATGAAGTTCCACCAGGAATGAGTTTTCATGCAAAAACTGTCTATTTTAACTAAATTGATCCATCCAAAACGAACTTTGTACTTTGCTATGAAGTTCCACCAGGAATGAGTTTTCATGCAAAAACTGTCTATTTCAACTAAATTGATCCATTCAAAACGAACTTTGTTCTTTGCTATGAAGTTCCACCAGGAATGAGTTTTCATGCAAAAACTGTCTATTTCAACTAAATTGATCCATCCAAAACGAACTTTGTTCTTTGCTATGAAGTTCCACCAGGAATGAGTTTTCATGCAAAAACTGTCTATTTCAACTAAATTGATCCATCCAAAACGAACTTTGTACTTTGCTATGAAGTTCCACCAGGAATGAGTTTTCATGCAAGAACTGTCTATTTCAACTAAATTGGTGCATCCGATACGAACTTTGTTCTTTGCTATGAAGTTCCACCAGGAATGAGTTTACATGCAAAAACTGTCTATTTCAACTAAATTGATCCATCCAAAACGAACTTTGTACTTTGCTATGAAGTTCTACCAGGAATGAGTTTTCATGCAAAAACTGTCTATTTCAACTAACTTTGTCCATCCAAAACGAACTTTGTACTTTGCTATGAAGTTCCACCAGGAATGAGTTTTCATGCAAAAACTGTCTATTTCAACTAACTTTGTCCATCCAAAACGAACTTTGTACTTTGCTATGAAGTTCCACCAGGAATGAGTTTTTATGCAAAAACTGTCTATTTCAACTAACTTTGTCCATCCAAACCGAACTTTGTACTTTGCTATAAAGTTCCACCAGGAATGAGTTTTCATGCAAAAACTGTCTATTTCAACTAACTTTGTCCATCCAAAACGAACTTTGTACTTTGCTATGAAGTTCCACCAGGAATGAGTTTTCATGCAAGAACTGTCTATTTCAACTAACTTTGTCCATCCAAAACGAACTTTGTACTTTGCTATGAAGTTCCACCAGGAATGAGTTTTTATGCAAAAACTGTCTATTTCAACTAACTTTGTCCATCCAAAACGAACTTTGTACTTTGCTATGAAGTTCCACCAGGAATGAGTTTTCATGCAAGAACTGTCTATTTCAACTAACTTTGTCCATCCAAAACGAACTTTGTACTTTGCTATGAAGTTCCACCAGGAATGAGTTTTCATGCAAAAACTGTCTATTTCAACTAACTTTGTCCATCCAAAACGAACTTTGTACTTTGCTATGAAGTTCCACCAGGAATGAGTTTTCATGCAAAAACTGTCTATTTCAACTAAATTGATCCATCCAAAACGAACTTTGTACTTTGCTATGAAGTTCCACCAGGAATGAGTTTTCATGCAAGAACTGTCTATTTCAACTAACTTTGTCCATCCAAAACGAACTTTGTACTTTGCTATGAAGTTCCACCAGGAATGAGTTTTTATGCAAAAACTGTCTATTTCAACTAACTTTGTCCATCCAAACCGAACTTTGTACTTTGCTATGAAGTTCCACCAGGAATGAGTTTTCATGCAAAAACTGTCTATTTCAACTAACTTTGTCCATCCAAAACGAACTTTGTACTTTGCTATGAAGTTCCACCAGGAATGAGTTTTCATTCAAAAACTGTCTATTTCAACTAAATTGATCCATCCAAAACGAACTTTGTACTTTGCTATGAAGTTCCACCAGGAATGAGTTTTCATGCAAAAACTGTCTATTTCAACTAACTTTGTCCATCCAAAACGAACTTCGTACTTTGCTATGAAGTTCCACCAGGAATGAGTTTTCATGCAAAAACTGTCTATTTCAACTAAATTGATCCATCCAAAACGAACTTTGTTCTTTGCTATGAAGTTCCACCAGGAATGAGTTTTCATGCAAAAACTGTCTATTTCAACTAACTTTGTCCATCCAAAACGAACTTTGTACTTTGCTATGAAGTTCCACCAGGAATGAGTTTTCATGCAAAAACTGTCTATTTTAACTAAATTGATCCATCCAAAACGAACTTTGTACTTTGCTATGAAGTTCCACCAGGAATGAGTTTTCATGCAAAAACTGTCTATTTCAACTAAATTGATCCATCCGATACGAACTTTGTACTTTGCTATGAAGTTCTACCAGGAATGAGTTTTCATGCAAGAACTGTCTATTTCAACTAAATTGATCCATCCAAAACGAACTTTGTACTTTGCTATGAAGTTCTACCAGGAATGAGTTTTCATGCAAAAACTGTCTATTTCAACTAAATTGATCCATCCAAAACGAACTTTGTACTTTGCTATGAAGTTCCACCAGGAATGAGTTTTCATGCAAAAACTGTCTATTTCAACTAAATTGATCCATCCAAAACGAACTTTGTTCTTTGCTATGAAGTTCTACCAGGAATGAGTTTTCATGCAAAAACTGTCTATTTCAACTAAATTGATCCATCCAAAACGAACTTTGTACTTTGCTATGAAGTTCCACCAGGAATGAGTTTTCATGCAAAAACTGTCTATTTCAACTAAATTGATCCATCCAAAAAGAACTTTGTTCTTTGCTATGAAGTTCTACCAGGAATGAGTTTTCATGCAAAAACTGTCTATTTCAACTTAATTCGTCCATCCGATACGAACTTTGTACTTTGCTATGAAGTTCTACCAGGAATGAGTTTTCATGCAAGAACTGTCTATTTCAACTAAATTGATCCATCCAAAACGAACTTTGTACTTTGCTATGAAGTTCCACCAGGAATGAGTTTTCATGCAAAAACTGTCTATTTCAACTAAATTGATCCATCCAAAACGAACTTTGTACTTTGCTATGAAGTTCCACCAGGAATGAGTTTTCATGCAAAAACTGTCTATTTCAACTAAATTGATCCATCCAAAACGAACTTTGTTCTTTGCTATGAAGTTCTACCAGGAATGAGTTTTCATGCAAAAACTGTCTATTTCAACTTAAGTCGTCCATCCGATACGAACTTTGTACTTTGCTATGAAGTTCCACCAGGAATGAGTTTTCATGCAAAAACTGTCTATTTCAACTAAATTGATCCATCCAAAACGAACTTTGTTCTTTGCTATGAAGTTCTACCAGGAATGAGTTTTCATGCAAAAACTGTCTATTTCAACTTAATTCGTCCATCCAAAACGAACTTTGTACTTTGCTATGAAGTTCCACCAGGAATGAGTTTTCATGCAAAAACTGTCTATTTCAACTAAATTGATCCATCCAAAACGAACTTTGTACTTTGCTATGAAGTTCCACCAGGAATGAGTTTTCATGCAAAAACTGTCTATTTCAACTAAATTGATCCATCCAAAACGAACTTTGTACTTTGCTATGAAGTTCCACCAGGAATGAGTTTTCATGCAAAAACTGTCTATTTCAACTAAATTGATCCATTCAAAACGAACTTTGTTCTTTGCTATGAAGTTCCACCAGGAATGAGTTTTCATGCAAAAACTGTCTATTTCAACTAAATTGATCCATCCAAAACGAACTTTGTTCTTTGCTATGAAGTTCCACCAGGAATGAGTTTTCATGCAAAAACTGTCTATTTCAACTTAATTCGTCCATCCAAAACGAACTTTGTACTTTGCTATGAAGTTCCACCAGGAATGAGTTTTCATGCAAAAACTGTCTATTTCAACTAAATTGATCCATCCAAAACGAACTTTGTACTTTGCTATGAAGTTCCACCAGGAATGAGTTTTCATGCAAAAACTGTCTATTTCAACTAAATTGATCCATCCAAAACGAACTTTGTACTTTGCTATGAAGTTCCACCAGGAATGAGTTTTCATGCAAAAACTGTCTATTTCAACTAAATTGATCCATTCAAAACGAACTTTGTTCTTTGCTATGAAGTTCCACCAGGAATGAGTTTTCATGCAAAAACTGTCTATTTCAACTAAATTGATCCATCCAAAACGAACTTTGTTCTTTGCTATGAAGTTCCACCAGGAATGAGTTTTCATGCAAAAACTGTCTATTTCAACTAAATTGATCCATCCAAAACGAACTTTGTACTTTGCTATGAAGTTCCACCAGGAATGAGTTTTCATGCAAGAACTGTCTATTTCAACTAAATTGGTGCATCCGATACGAACTTTGTTCTTTGCTATGAAGTTCCACCAGGAATGAGTTTACATGCAAAAACTGTCTATTTCAACTAAATTGATCCATCCAAAACGATTTTTGTACTTTGCTATGAAGTTCCACCAGGAATGAGTTTACATGCAAAAACTGTCTATTTCAACTAAATTGATCCATCCAAAACGAACTTTGTACTTTGCTATGAAGTTCTACCAGGAATGAGTTTTCATGCAAAAACTGTCTATTTCAACTAAATTGATCCATCCAAAACGAACTTTGTACTTTGCTATGAAGTTCTACCAGGAATGAGTTTTCATGCAAGAACTGTCTATTTCAACTAACTTTGTCCATCCAAAACGAACTTTGTACTTTGCTATGAAGTTCCACCAGGAATGAGTTTACATGCAAAAACTGTCTATTTCAACTAAATTGATCCATCCAAAACGAACTTTGTACTTTGCTATGAAGTTCTACCAGGAATGAGTTTTCATGCAAAAACTGTCTATTTCAACTAAATTGATCCATCCAAAACGAACTTTGTACTTTGCTATGAAGTTCTACCAGGAATGAGTTTTCATGCAAGAACTGTCTATTTCAACTAACTTTGTCCATCCAAAACGAACTTTGTACTTTGCTATGAAGTTCCACCAGGAATGAGTTTTTATGCAAAAACTGTCTATTTCAACTAAATTGATCCATCCAAAACGAACTTTGTACTTTGCTATGAAGTTCCACCAGGAATGAGTTTTCATGCAAAAACTGTCTATTTCAACTAAATTGATCCATTCAAAACGAACTTTGTTCTTTGCTATGAAGTTCCACCAGGAATGAGTTTTCATGCAAAAACTGTCTATTTCAACTAAATTGATCCATCCAAAACGAACTTTGTTCTTTGCTATGAAGTTCCACCAGGAATGAGTTTTCATGCAAAAACTGTCTATTTCAACTAAATTGATCCATCCAAAACGAACTTTGTACTTTGCTATGAAGTTCTACCAGGAATGAGTTTTCATGCAAGAACTGTCTATTTCAACTAACTTTGTCCATCCAAAACGAACTTTGTACTTTGCTATGAAGTTCCACCAGGAATGAGTTTTCATGCAAAAACTGTCTATTTCAACTAACTTTGTCCATCCAAAACGAACTTTGTACTTTGCTATGAAGTTCCACCAGGAATGAGTTTTTATGCAAAAACTGTCTATTTCAACTAACTTTGTCCATCCAAACCGAACTTTGTACTTTGCTATAAAGTTCCACCAGGAATGAGTTTTCATGCAAAAACTGTCTATTTCAACTAACTTTGTCCATCCAAAACGAACTTTGTACTTTGCTATGAAGTTCCACCAGGAATGAGTTTTCATGCAAGAACTGTCTATTTCAACTAACTTTGTCCATCCAAAACGAACTTTGTACTTTGCTATGAAGTTCCACCAGGAATGAGTTTTTATGCAAAAACTGTCTATTTCAACTAACTTTGTCCATCCAAAACGAACTTTGTACTTTGCTATGAAGTTCCACCAGGAATGAGTTTTCATGCAAGAACTGTCTATTTCAACTAACTTTGTCCATCCAAAACGAACTTTGTACTTTGCTATGAAGTTCCACCAGGAATGAGTTTTCATGCAAAAACTGTCTATTTCAACTAACTTTGTCCATCCAAAACGAACTTTGTACTTTGCTATGAAGTTCCACCAGGAATGAGTTTTCATGCAAAAACTGTCTATTTCAACTAAATTGATCCATCCAAAACGAACTTTGTACTTTGCTATGAAGTTCCACCAGGAATGAGTTTTCATGCAAGAACTGTCTATTTCAACTAACTTTGTCCATCCAAAACGAACTTTGTACTTTGCTATGAAGTTCCACCAGGAATGAGTTTTTATGCAAAAACTGTCTATTTCAACTAACTTTGTCCATCCAAACCGAACTTTGTACTTTGCTATGAAGTTCCACCAGGAATGAGTTTTCATGCAAAAACTGTCTATTTCAACTAACTTTGTCCATCCAAAACGAACTTTGTACTTTGCTATGAAGTTCCACCAGGAATGAGTTTTCATTCAAAAACTGTCTATTTCAACTAAATTGATCCATCCAAAACGAACTTTGTACTTTGCTATGAAGTTCCACCAGGAATGAGTTTTCATGCAAAAACTGTCTATTTCAACTAACTTTGTCCATCCAAAACGAACTTCGTACTTTGCTATGAAGTTCCACCAGGAATGAGTTTTCATGCAAAAACTGTCTATTTCAACTAAATTGATCCATCCAAAACGAACTTTGTTCTTTGCTATGAAGTTCCACCAGGAATGAGTTTTCATGCAAAAACTGTCTATTTCAACTAACTTTGTCCATCCAAAACGAACTTTGTACTTTGCTATGAAGTTCCACCAGGAATGAGTTTTCATGCAAAAACTGTCTATTTTAACTAAATTGATCCATCCAAAACGAACTTTGTACTTTGCTATGAAGTTCCACCAGGAATGAGTTTTCATGCAAAAACTGTCTATTTCAACTAAATTGATCCATCCGATACGAACTTTGTACTTTGCTATGAAGTTCTACCAGGAATGAGTTTTCATGCAAGAACTGTCTATTTCAACTAAATTGATCCATCCAAAACGAACTTTGTACTTTGCTATGAAGTTCTACCAGGAATGAGTTTTCATGCAAAAACTGTCTATTTCAACTAAATTGATCCATCCAAAACGAACTTTGTACTTTGCTATGAAGTTCCACCAGGAATGAGTTTTCATGCAAAAACTGTCTATTTCAACTAAATTGATCCATCCAAAACGAACTTTGTTCTTTGCTATGAAGTTCTACCAGGAATGAGTTTTCATGCAAAAACTGTCTATTTCAACTAAATTGATCCATCCAAAACGAACTTTGTACTTTGCTATGAAGTTCCACCAGGAATGAGTTTTCATGCAAAAACTGTCTATTTCAACTAAATTGATCCATCCAAAACGAACTTTGTTCTTTGCTATGAAGTTCTACCAGGAATGAGTTTTCATGCAAAAACTGTCTATTTCAACTTAATTCGTCCATCCGATACGAACTTTGTACTTTGCTATGAAGTTCTACCAGGAATGAGTTTTCATGCAAGAACTGTCTATTTCAACTAAATTGATCCATCCAAAACGAACTTTGTACTTTGCTATGAAGTTCCACCAGGAATGAGTTTTCATGCAAAAACTGTCTATTTCAACTAAATTGATCCATCCAAAACGAACTTTGTACTTTGCTATGAAGTTCCACCAGGAATGAGTTTTCATGCAAAAACTGTCTATTTCAACTAAATTGATCCATCCAAAACGAACTTTGTTCTTTGCTATGAAGTTCTACCAGGAATGAGTTTTCATGCAAAAACTGTCTATTTCAACTTAATTCGTCCATCCGATACGAACTTTGTACTTTGCTATGAAGTTCCACCAGGAATGAGTTTTCATGCAAAAACTGTCTATTTCAACTAAATTGATCCATCCAAAACGAACTTTGTTCTTTGCTATGAAGTTCTACCAGGAATGAGTTTTCATGCAAAAACTGTCTATTTCAACTTAATTCGTCCATCCAAAACGAACTTTGTACTTTGCTATGAAGTTCCACCAGGAATGAGTTTTCATGCAAAAACTGTCTATTTCAACTAAATTGATCCATCCAAAACGAACTTTGTACTTTGCTATGAAGTTCCACCAGGAATGAGTTTTCATGCAAAAACTGTCTATTTCAACTAAATTGATCCATCCAAAACGAACTTTGTTCTTAGCTATGAAGTTCCACCAGGAATGAGTTTTCATGCAAAAACTGTCTATTTCAACTAAATTGATCCATCCAAAACGAACTTTGTACTTTGCTATGAAGTTCCACCAGGAATGAGTTTTCATGCAAAAACTGTCTATTTTAACTAAATTGATCCATCCAAAACGAACTTTGTACTTTGCTATGAAGTTCCACCAGGAATGAGTTTTCATGCAAAAACTGTCTATTTCAACTAAATTGATCCATCCAAAACGAACTTTGTACTTTGCTATGAAGTTCCACCAGGAATGAGTTTTCATGCAAAAACTGTCTATTTCAACTAACTTTGTCCATCCAAAACGAACTTTGTACTTTGCTATGAAGTTCTACCAGGAATGAGTTTTCATGCAAGAACTGTCTATTTCAACTAAATTGATCCATCCAAAACGAACTTTGTACTTTGCTATGAAGTTCCACCAGGAATGAGTTTTCATGCAAAAACTGTCTATTTCAACTAACTTTGTCCTTCCAAAACGAACTTTGTACTTTGCTATGAAGTTCCACCAGGAATGAGTTTTCATGCAAAAACTGTCTATTTCAACTAACTTTGTCCATCCAAAACGAACTTTGTACTTTGCTATGAAGTTCCACCAGGAATGAGTTTTCATGCAAAAACTGTCTATTTCAACTAAATTGATCCATCCAAAACGAACTTTGTACTTTGCTATGTAGTTCTACCAGGAATGTGTTACTATGCAAAAACTGTCTATTTCAACTAATTTCGTCCATCCGATACGAACTTTGTACTTTGCTATGTAGTTCTACCAGGAGTGTGTTACCATGCAAAAACTGTCTATTTCAACTTATTTCGTCCATCCGATACGAACTTTGTACTTTGCTATGTAGTTCTACCAGGAATGAGTTTTCATGCAAAAACTGTCTATTTCAACTAACTTTGTCCATCCAAAACGAACTTTGTACTTTGCTATGAAGTTCCACCAGGAATGAGTTTTCATGCAAAAACTGTCTATTTTAACTAAATTGATCCATCCAAAACGAACTTTGTACTTTGCTATGAAGTTCCACCAGGAATGAGTTTTCATGCAAAAACTGTCTATTTCAACTAAATTGATCCATCCAAAACGAACTTTGTACTTTGCTATGAAGTTCCACCAGGAATGAGTTTTCATGCAAAAACTGTCTATTTCAACTAACTTTGTCCATCCAAAACGAACTTTGTACTTTGCTATGAAGTTCCACCAGGAATGAGTTTTCATGCAAAAACTGTCTATTTTAACTAAATTGATCCATCCAAAACGAACTTTGTACTTTGCTATGAAGTTCCACCAGGAATGAGTTTTCATGCAAAAACTGTCTATTTCAACTAAATTGATCCATCCAAAACGAACTTTGTACTTTGCTATGAAGTTCCACCAGGAATGAGTTTTCATGCAAAAACTGTCTATTTCAACTTAATTCGTCCATCCGATACGAACTTTGTACTTTGCTATGAAGTTCTACCAGGAATGAGTTTTCATGCAAGAACTGTCTATTTCAACTAAATTGATCCATCCAAAACGAACTTTGTACTTTGCTATGAAGTTCCACCAGGAATGAGTTTTCATGCAAAAACTGTCTATTTTAACTAAATTGATCCATCCAAAACGAACTTTGTACTTTGCTATGAAGTTCCACCAGGAATGAGTTTTCATGCAAAAACTGTCTATTTCAACTAAATTGATCCATCCAAAACGAACTTTGTTCTTTGCTATGAAGTTCCACCAGGAATGAGTTTTCATGCAAAAACTGTCTATTTCAACTAAATTGATCCATCCAAAACGAACTTTGTTCTTTGCTATGAAGTTCCACCAGGAATGAGTTTTCATGCAAAAACTGTCTATTTCAACTAAATTGATCCATCCAAAACGAACTTTGTACTTTGCTATGAAGTTCCACCAGGAATGAGTTTTCATGCAAGAACTGTCTATTTCAACTAAATTGGTGCATCCGATACGAACTTTGTTCTTTGCTATGAAGTTCCACCAGGAATGAGTTTACATGCAAAAACTGTCTATTTCAACTAAATTGATCCATCCAAAACGAACTTTGTACTTTGCTATGAAGTTCTACCAGGAATGAGTTTTCATGCAAAAACTGTCTATTTCAACTAAATTGATCCATCCAAAACGAACTTTGTACTTTGCTATGAAGTTCTACCAGGAATGAGTTTTCATGCAAGAACTGTCTATTTCAACTAACTTTGTCCATCCAAAACGAACTTTGTACTTTGCTATGAAGTTCCACCAGGAATGAGTTTTTATGCAAAAACTGTCTATTTCAACTAACTTTGTCCTTCCAAAACGAACTTTGTACTTTGCTATGAAGTTCCACCAGGAATGAGTTTTCATGCAAAAACTGTCTATTTCAACTAACTTTGTCCATCCAAAACGAACTTTGTACTTTGCTATGAAGTTCCACCAGGAATGAGTTTTCATGCAAAAACTGTCTATTTCAACTAAATTGATCCATCCAAAACGAACTTTGTACTTTGCTATGAAGTTCCACCAGGAATGAGTTTTCATGCAAGAACTGTCTATTTCAACTAACTTTGTCCATCCAAAACGAACTTTGTACTTTGCTATGAAGTTCCACCAGGAATGAGTTTTTATGCAAAAACTGTCTATTTCAACTAACTTTGTCCATCCAAACCGAACTTTGTACTTTGCTATGAAGTTCCACCAGGAATGAGTTTTCATGCAAAAACTGTCTATTTCAACTAACTTTGTCCATCCAAAACGAACTTTGTACTTTGCTATGAAGTTCCACCAGGAATGAGTTTTCATGCAAAAACTGTCTATTTTAACTAAATTGATCCATCCAAAACGAACTTTGTACTTTGCTATGAAGTTCCACCAGGAATGAGTTTTCATGCAAAAACTGTCTATTTTAACTAAATTGATCCATCCAAAACGAACTTTGTTCTTTGCTATGAAGTTCCACCAGGAATGAGTTTTCATGCAAAAACTGTCTATTTCAACTAACTTTGTCCATCCAAAACGAACTTTGTACTTTGCTATGAAGTTCCACCAGGAATGAGTTTTCATGCAAAAACTGTCTATTTCAACTAAATTGATCCATCCAAAACGAACTTTGTACTTTGCTATGAAGTTCCACCAGGTATGAGTTTTCATGCAAAAACTGTCTATTTCAACTAACTTTGTCCATCCAAAACGAACTTTGTACTTTGCTATGAAGTTCCACCAGGAATGAGTTTTCATGCAAAAACTGTCTATTTCAACTAAATTGATCCATCCAAAACGAACTTTGTTCTTTGCTATGAAGTTCCACCAGGAATGAGTTTTCATGCAAAAACTGTCTATTTCAACTAACTTTGTCCATTAAAAACGAACTTTGTACTTTGCTATGAAGTTCCACCAGGAATGAGTTTTCATGCAAAAACTGTCTATTTTAACTAAATTGATCCATCCAAAACGAACTTTGTACTTTGCTATGAAGTTCCACCAGGAATGAGTTTTCATGCAAAAACTGTCTATTTCAACTAAATTGATCCATCCGATACGAACTTTGTACTTTGCTATGAAGTTCTACCAGGAATGAGTTTTCATGCAAGAACTGTCTATTTCAACTAAATTGATCCATTCAAAACGAACTTTGTACTTTGCTATGAAGTTCTACCAGGAATGAGTTTTCATGCAAAAACTGTCTATTTCAACTAAATTGATCCATCCAAAACGAACTTTGTACTTTGCTATGAAGTTCCACCAGGAATGAGTTTTCATGCAAAAACTGTCTATTTCAACTAAATTGATCCATCCAAAACGAACTTTGTTCTTTGCTATGAAGTTCTACCAGGAATGAGTTTTCATGCAAAAACTGTCTATTTCAACTAACTTTGTCCATCCAAAACGAACTTTGTACTTTGCTATGAAGTTCCACCAGGAATGAGTTTTCATGCAAAAACTGTCTATTTCAACTAAATTGATCCATCCAAAACGAACTTTGTTCTTTGCTATGAAGTTCTACCAGGAATGAGTTTTCATGCAAAAACTGTCTATTTCAACTAAATTGATCCATCCAAAACGAACTTTGTACTTTGCTATGAAGTTCCACCAGGAATGAGTTTTCATGCAAAAACTGTCTATTTCAACTAAATTGATCCATCCGATACGAACTTTGTACTTTGCTATGAAGTTCTACCAGGAATGAGTTTTCATGCAAGAACTGTCTATTTCAACTAAATTGATCCATCCAAAACGAACTTTGTATTTTGCTATGAAGTTCTACCAGGAATGAGTTTTCATGCAAAAACTGTCTATTTCAACTAAATTGATCCATCCAAAACGAACTTTGTACTTTGCTATGAAGTTCTACCAGGAATGAGTTTTCATGCAAGAACTGTCTATTTCAACTAAATTGATCCATCCAAAACGAACTTTGTACTTTGCTATGAAGTTCCACCAGGAATGAGTTTTCATGCAAAAACTGTCTATTTCAACTAACTTTGTCCATCCAAAACGAACTTTGTACTTTGCTATGAAGTTCCACCAGGAATGAGTTTTCATGCAAAAACTGTCTATTTCAACTAACTTTGTCCATCCAAAACGAACTTTGTACTTTGCTATGAAGTTCCACCAGGAATGAGTTTTCATGCAAAAACTGTCTATTTCAACTAAATTGATCCATCCAAAACGAACTTTGTACTTTGCTATGAAGTTCCACCAGGAATGAGTTTTCATGCAAAAACTGTCTATTTCAACTAACTTTGTCCATCCAAAACGAACTTTGTACTTTGCTATGAAGTTCCACCAGGAATGAGTTTTCATGCAAAAACTGTCTATTTCAACTAACTTTGTCCATCCAAAACGAACTTTGTACTTTGCTATGAAGTTCCACCAGGAATGAGTTTTCATGCAAAAACTGTCTATTTCAACTAAATTGATCCATCCAAAACGAACTTTGTACTTGGCTATGAAGTTCCACCAGGAATGAGTTTTCATGCAAAAACTGTCTATTTCAACTAAATTCATCCATCCAAAACGAACTTTGTACTTTGCTATGAAGTTCCACCAGGAATGAGTTTTCATGCAAAAACTGTCTATTTCAACTAACTTTGTCCATCCAAAACGAACTTTGTACTTTGCTATGAAGTTCCACCAGGAATGAGTTTTTATGCAAAAACTGTTTATTTCAACTAACTTTGTCCATCCAAAACGAACTTTGTACTTTGCTATGAAGTTCCACCAGGAATGAGTTTTCATGCAAAAACTGTCTATTTCAACTAACTTTGTCCATCCAAAACGAACTTTGTACTTTGCTATGAAGTTCCACCAGGAATGAGTTTTCATGCAAAAACTGTCTATTTCAACTAAATTGATCCATCAAAAACGAACTTTGTACTTTGCTATGAAGTTCCACCAGGAATGAGTTTTCATGCAAAAACTGTCTATTTCAACTAAATTCATCCATCCAAAACGAACTTTGTACTTTGCTATGAAGTTCCACCAGGAATGAGTTTTCATGCAAAAACTGTCTATTTCAACTAACTTTGTCCATCCAAAACGAACTTTGTACTTTGCTATGAAGTTCCACCAGGAATGAGTTTTCATGCAAAAACTGTCTATTTCAACTAACTTTGTCCATCCAAAACGAACTTTGTACTTTGCTATGAAGTTCCACCAGGAATGAGTTTTCATGCAAAAACTGTCTATTTCAACTAAATTGATCCATCCAAAACGAACTTTGTACTTTGCTATGAAGTTCCACCAGGAATGAGTTTTCATGCAAAAACTGTCTATTTCAACTAAATTGGTGCATCCGTTACGAACTTTGTACTTTGCTATGAAGTTCCACCAGGAATGAGTTTTCATGCAAAAACTGTCTATTTCAACTAACTTTGTCCATCCAAAACGAACTTTGTACTTTGCTATGAAGTTCCACCAGGAATGAGTTTTCATGCAAAAACTGTCTATTTCAACTAACTTTGTCCATCCAAAACGAACTTTGTACTTTGCTATGAAGTTCCACCAGGAATGAGTTTTCATGCAAAAACTGTCTATTTCAACTTAATTCGTCCATCCAAAACGAACTTTGTACTTTGCTATGAAGTTCCACCAGGAATGAGTTTTTATGCAAAAACTGTCTATTTCAACTAAATTGATCCATCCAAAACGAACTTTGTACTTTGCTATGAAGTTCCACCAGGAATGAGTTTTCATGCAAAAACTGTCTATTTCAACTAACTTTGTCCATCCAAAACGAACTTTGTACTTTGCTATGAAGTTCCACCAGGAATGAGTTTTCATGCAAAAACTGTCTATTTCAACTAAATTGATCCATCCAAAACGAACTTTGCACTTTGCTATGAAGTTCCACCAGGAATGAGTTTTTATGCAAAAACTGTCTATTTCAACTAACTTTGTCCATCCAAAACGAACTTTGTACTTTGCTATGAAGTTCCACCAGGAATGAGTTTTCATGCAAAAACTGTCTATTTCAACTAACTTTGTCCATCCAAAACGAACTTTGTACTTTGCTATGAAGTTCCACCAGGAATGAGTTTTCATGCAAAAACTGTCTATTTCAACTAACTTTGTCCATCCAAAACGAACTTTGTACTTTGCTATGAAGTTCCACCAGGAATGAGTTTTCATGCAAAAACTGTCTATTTCAACTAACTTTGTCCATCCAAAACGAACTTTGTACTTTGCTATGAAGTTCCACCAGGAATGAGTTTTCATGCAAAAACTGTCTATTTCAACTAACTTTGTCCATCCAAAACGAACTTTGTACTTTGCTATGAAGTTCCACCAGGAATGAGTTTTCATGCAAAAACTGTCTATTTCAACTAACTTTGTCCATCCAAAACGAACTTTGTACTTTGCTATGAAGTTCCACCAGGAATGAGTTTTCATGCAAAAACTGTCTTTTTCAACTAACTTTGTCCATCCAAAACGAACTTTGTACTTTGCTATGAAGTTCCACCAGGAATGAGTTTTCATGCAAAAACTGTCTATTTCAACTAACTTTGTCCATCTAAAACGAATTTTGTACTTTGCTATGAAGTTCTACCAGGAATGAGTTTTCATGCAAGAACTGTCTATTTCAACTAAATTGATCCATCCAAAACGAACTTTGTACTTTGCTATGAAGTTCCACCAGGAATGAGTTTTTATGCAAAAACTGTCTATTTCAACTTAATTCGTCCATCCAAAACGAACTTTGTACTTTGCTATGAAGTTCCACCAGGAATGAGTTTTCATGCAAAAACTGTCTATTTCAACTAACTTTGTCCATCCAAAACGAACTTTGTACTTTGCTATGAAGTTCCACCAGGAATGAGTTTTCATGCAAAAACTGTCTTTTTCAACTAACTTTGTCCATCCAAAACGAACTTTGTACTTTGCTATGAAGTTCCACCAGGAATGAGTTTTCATGCAAAAACTGTCTATTTCAACTAACTTTGTCCATCCAAAACGAACTTTGTACTTTGCTATGAAGTTCCACCAGGAATGAGTTTTCATGCAAAAACTGTCTATTTCAACTAACTTTGTCCATCCAAAACGAACTTTGTACTTTGCTATGAAGTTCCACCAGGAATGAGTTTTCATGCAAAAACTGTCTACTTCAACTAACTTTGTCCATCCAAAACGAACTTTGTACTTTGCTATGAAGTTCCACCAGGAATGAGTTTTCATGCAAAAACTGTCTATTTCAACTAACTTTGTCCATCCAAAACGAACTTTGTACTTTGCTATGAAGTTCCACCAGGAATGAGTTTTCATGCAAAAACTGTCTATTTCAACTAACTTTGTATATCCAAAACGAACTTTGTACTTTGCTATGAAGTTCCACCAGGAATGAGTTTTCATGCAAAAACTGTCTATTTCAACTTAATTCGTCCATCCAAAACGAACTTTGTACTTTGCTATAAAGTTCCACCAGGAATGAGTTTTCATGCAAAAACTGTCTATTTCAACTAAATTGATCCATCCAAAACGAACTTTGTACTTTGCTATGAAGTTCCACCAGGAATGAGTTTTCATGCAAAAACTGTCTATTTCAACTAACTTTGTCCATCCAAAACGAACTTTGTACTTTGCTATGAAGTTCCACCAGGAATGAGTTTTCATGCAAAAACTGTCTATTTCAACTAACTTTGTCCATCCAAAACGAACTTTGTACTTTGCTATGAAGTTCCACCAGGAATGAGTTTTCATGCAAAAACTGTCTATTTCAACTAACTTTGTCCATCCAAAACGAACTTTGTACTTTGCTATGAAGTTCCACCAGGAATGAGTTTTCATGCAAAAACTGTCTATTTCAACTAACTTTGTCCATCCAAAACGAACTTTGTACTTTGCTATGAAGTTCCACCAGGAATGAGTTTTCATGCAAAAACTGTCTATTTCAACTAACTTTGTCCATCCAAAACGAACTTTGTACTTTGCTATGAAGTTCCACCAGGAATGAGTTTTCATGCAAAAACTGTCTATTTCAACTAACTTTGTCCATCCAAAACGAACTTTGTACTTTGCTATGAAGTTCTACCAGGAATGTGTTACCATGCAAAAACTGTCTATTTCAACTAACTTTGTCCATCCAAAACGAACTTTGTACTTTGCTATGAAGTTCCACCAGGAATGAGTTTTCATGCAAAAACTGTCTATTTCAACTAACTTTGTCCATCCAAAACGAACTTTGTACTTTGCTATGAAGTTCCACCAGGAATGAGTTTTCATGCAAAAACTGTCTATTTCAACTAACTTTGTCCATCCAAAACGAACTTTGTACTTTGCTATGAAGTTCCACCAGGAATGAGTTTTCATGCAAAAACTGTCTATTTCAACTAACTTTGTCCATCCAAAACGAACTTTGTACTTTGCTATGAAGTTCCACCAGGAATGAGTTTTCATGCAAAAACTGTCTTTTTTAACTAACTTTGTCCATCCAAAACGAACTTTGTACTTTGCTATGAAGTTCCACCAGGAATGAGTTTTCATGCAAAAACTGTCTATTTCAACTTAATTCGTCCATCCAAAACGAACTTTGTATTTTGCTATGAAGTTCCACCAGGAATGAGTTTTTATGCAAAAACTGTCTATTTCAACTAACTTTGTCCATCCAAAACGAACTTTGTACTTTGCTATGAAGTTCCACCAGGAATGAGTTTTCATGCAAAAACTGTCTTTTTTAACTAACTTTGTCCATCCAAAACGAACTTTGTACTTTGCTATGAAGTTCCACCAGGAATGAGTTTTTATGCAAAAACTGTCTATTTCAACTAACTTTGTCCATCCAAAACGAACTTTGTACTTTGCTATGAAGTTCCACCAGGAATGAGTTTTCATGCAAAAACTGTCTATTTCAACTAAATTCATCCATCCAAAACGAACTTTGTATTTTGCTATGAAGTTCCACCAGGAATGAGTTTTTATGCAAAAACTGTCTATTTCAACTAACTTTGTCCATCCAAAACGAACTTTGTACTTTGCTATGAAGTTCCACCAGGAATGAGTTTTCATGCAAAAACTGTCTATTTCAACTAACTTTGTCCATCCAAAACGAACTTTGTACTTTGCTATGAAGTTCCACCAGGAATGAGTTTTCATGCAAAAACTGTCTATTTCAACTAACTTTGTCCATCCAAAACGAACTTTGTACTTTGCTATGAAGTTCCACCAGGAATGAGTTTTCATGCAAAAACTGTCTATTTCAACTTAATTCGTCCATCCAAAACGAACTTTGTACTTTGCTATGAAGTTCCACCAGGAATGAGTTTTCATGCAAAAACTGTCTATTTCAACTAACTTTGTCCATCCAAAACGAACTTTGTACTTTGCTATGAAGTTCCACCAGGAATGAGTTTTTATGCAAAAACTGTCTATTTCAACTTAATTCGTCCATCCAAAACGAACTTTGTACTTTGCTATGAAGTTCCACCAGGAATGAGTTTTCATGCAAAAACTGTCTATTTCAACTTAATTCGTCCATCCAAAACGAACTTTGTATTTTGCTATGAAGTTCCACCAGGAATGAGTTTTTATGCAAAAACTGTCTATTTCAACTAACTTTGTCCATCCAAAACGAACTTTGTACTTTGCTATGAAGTTCCACCAGGAATGAGTTTTCATGCAAAAACTGTCTTTTTTAACTAACTTTGTCCATCCAAAACGAACTTTGTACTTTGCTATGAAGTTCCACCAGGAATGAGTTTTTATGCAAAAACTGTCTATTTCAACTTAATTCGTCCATCCAAAACGAACTTTGTACTTTGCTATGAAGTTCCACCAGGAATGAGTTTTCATGCAAAAACTGTCTATTTAAACTAAATTGATCCATCCAAAACGAACTTTGTACTTTGCTATGAAGTTCCACCAGGAATGAGTTTTCATGCAAAAACTGTCTATTTCAACTAACTTTGTCCATCCAAAACGAACTTTGTACTTTGCTATGAAGTTCCACCAGGAATGAGTTTTCATGCAAAAACTGTCTATTTCAACTAAAATGATCCATCCAAAACGATCTTTGTACTTTGCTATGAAGTTCCACCAGGAATGAGTTTTCATGCAAAAACTGTCTATTTCAACTAAATTGATCCATCCAAAACGAACTTTGTACTTTGCTATGAAGTTCCACCAGGAATGAGTTTTCATGCAAAAACTGTCTATTTCAACTAAATTGATCCATCCAAAACGAACTTTGTACTTTGCTATGAAGTTCTACCAGGAGTGTGTTACCATGCAAAAACTGTATATTTCAACTAATTTTGTCCATCAGATACGAACTTTGTACTTTGCTATGCAGTTCTACCAGGAGTATGTTACCATGCAAAAACTGTCTATTTCAACTAAATTCGTCCATCCGATACGAACTTTGTACTTTGCTATGAAGTTCTACCAGGAGTGAGTTACCATGCAAAAACTGTCTATTTCAACTAATTTCGTCCATCCGATACGAACTTTGTACTTTGCTATCTAGTTCTACCAGGAGTGAGTTACCATGCAAAAACTGTCTATTTCAACTAAATTTGTCCATCAGATACGAACTTTGTACTTTGCTATGAAGTTCCACCAGGAATGAGTTTTCATGCAAAAACTGTCTATTTCAATTAACTTTGTCCATCCAAAACAAACTTTGTACTTTGCTATGAAGTTCCACCAGCAATGAGTTTTTATGCAAAAACTGTCTATTTCAACTAACTTTGTCCATCCAAAACGAACTTTGTACTTTGCTATGAAGTTCCACCAGGAATGAGTTTTCATGCAAAAACTGTCTATTTCAACTAACTTTGTCCATCCAAAACGAACTTTGTACTTTGCTATGAAGTTCCACCAGGAATGAGTTTTCATGCAAAAACTGTCTTTTTCAACTAACTTTGTCCATCCAAAACGAACTTTGTACTTTGCTATGAAGTTCCACCAGGAATGAGTTTTCATGCAAAAACTGTCTATTTCAACTAACTTTGTCCATCCAAAACGAACTTTGTACTTTGCTATGAAGTTCCACCAGGAATGAGTTTTCATGCAAAAACTGTCTATTTCAACTAAATTGATCCATCCAAAACGAACTTTGTACTTTGCTATGAAGTTCCACCAGGAATGAGTTTTTATGCAAAAACTGTCTATTTCAACTTAATTCGTCCATCCAAAACGAACTTTGTACTTTGCTATGAAGTTCCACCAGGAATGAGTTTTCATGCAAAAACTGTCTATTTCAACTAACTTTGTCCATCCAAAACGAACTTTGTACTTTGCTATGAAGTTCCACCAGGAATGAGTTTTCATGCAAAAACTGTCTATTTCAACTAAATTGATCCATCCAAAACGAACTTTGTACTTTGCTATGAAGTTCCACCAGGAATGAGTTTTTATGCAAATACTGTCTATTTCAACTTAATTCGTCCATCCAAAACGAACTTTGTACTTTGCTATGAAGTTCCACCAGGAATGAGTTTTCATGCAAAAACTGTCTATTTCAACTAACTTTGTCCATCCAAAACGAACTTTGTACTTTGCTATGAAGTTCCACCAGGAATGAGTTTTCATGCAAAAACTGTCTATTTCAACTAACTTTGTCCATCCAAAACGAACTTTGTACTTTGCTATGAAGTTCCACCAGGAATGAGTTTTCATGCAAAAACTGTCTATTTCAACTAACTTTGTCCATCCAAAACGAACTTTGTACTTTGCTATGAAGTTCCACCAGGAATGAGTTTTCATGCAAAAACTGTCTATTTCAACTAACTTTGTCCATCCAAAACGAACTTTGTACTTTGCTATGAAGTTCCACCAGGAATGAGTTTTCATTCAAAAACTGTCTATTTCAACTAACTTTGTCCATCCAAAACGAACTTTGTACTTTGCTATGAAGTTCCACCAGGAATGAGTTTTCATGCAAAAACTGTCTATTTCAACTAAATTGATCCATCCAAAACGAACTTTGTACTTTGCTATGAAGTTCCACCAGGACTGAGTTTTTATGCAAAAACTGTCTATTTCAACTAACTTTGTCCATCCAAAACGAACTTTGTACTTTGCTATGAAGTTCCACCAGGAATGAGTTTTCATGCAAAAACTGTCTATTTCAACTTAATTCGTCCATCCAAAACGAACTTTGTACTTTGCTATGAAGTTCCACCAGGAATGAGTTTTCATTCAAAAACTGTCTATTTCAACTAACTTTGTCCATCCAAAACGAACTTTGTACTTTGCTATGAAGTTCCACCAGGAATGAGTTTTCATTCAAAAACTGTCTATTTCAACTAACTTTGTCCATCCAAAACGAACTTTGTACTTTGCTATGAAGTTCCACCAGGAATGAGTTTTCATGCAAAAACTGTCTATTTCAACTAAATTGATCCATCCAAAACGAACTTTGTACTTTGCTATGAAGTTCCACCAGGAATGAGTTTTCATGCAAAAACTGTCTATTTCAACTAACTTTGTCCATCCAAAACGAACTTTGTACTTTGCTATGAAGTTCCACCAGGAATGAGTTTTCATTCAAAAACTGTCTATTTCAACTAACTTTGTCCATCCAAAACGAACTTTGTACTTTGCTATGAAGTTCCACCAGGAATGAGTTTTCATGCAAAAACTGTCTATTTCAACTAACTTTGTCCATCCAAAACGAACTTTGTACTTTGCTATGAAGTTCCACCAGGAATGAGTTTTCATTCAAAAACTGTCTATTTCAACTAACTTTGTCCATCCAAAACGAACTTTGTACTTTGCTATGAAGTTCCACCAGGAATGAGTTTTCATTCAAAAACTGTCTATTTCAACTAACTTTGTCCATCCAAAACGAACTTTGTACTTTGCTATGAAGTTCCACCAGGAATGAGTTTTCATGCAAAAACTGTCTATTTCAACTAACTTTGTCCATCCAAAACGAACTTTGTACTTTGCTATGAAGTTCCACCAGGAATGAGTTTTCATGCAAAAACTGTCTATTTCAACTAACTTTGTCCATCCAAAACGAACTTTGTACTTTGCTATGAAGTTCCACCAGGAATGAGTTTTCATGCAAAAACTGTCTATTTCAACTAACTTTGTCCATCCAAAACGAACTTTGTACTTTGCTATGAAGTTCCACCAGGAATGAGTTTTCATTCAAAAACTGTCTATTTCAACTAACTTTGTCCATCCAAAACGAACTTTGTACTTTGCTATGAAGTTCCACCAGGAATGAGTTTTCATGCAAAAACTGTCTATTTCAACTAAATTGATCCATCCAAAACGAACTTTGTACTTTGCTATGAAGTTCCACCAGGACTGAGTTTTTATGCAAAAACTGTCTATTTCAACTAACTTTGTCCATCCAAAACGAACTTTGTACTTTGCTATGAAGTTCCACCAGGAATGAGTTTTCATGCAAAAACTGTCTATTTCAACTTAATTCGTCCATCCAAAACGAACTTTGTACTTTGCTATGAAGTTCCACCAGGAATGAGTTTTCATTCAAAAACTGTCTATTTCAACTAACTTTGTCCATCCAAAACGAACTTTGTACTTTGCTATGAAGTTCCACCAGGAATGAGTTTTCATTCAAAAACTGTCTATTTCAACTAACTTTGTCCATCCAAAACGAACTTTGTACTTTGCTATGAAGTTCCACCAGGAATGAGTTTTCATGCAAAAACTGTCTATTTCAACTAAATTGATCCATCCAAAACGAACTTTGTACTTTGCTATGAAGTTCCACCAGGAATGAGTTTTCATGCAAAAACTGTCTATTTCAACTAACTTTGTCCATCCAAAACGAACTTTGTACTTTGCTATGAAGTTCCACCAGGAATGAGTTTTCATTCAAAAACTGTCTATTTCAACTAACTTTGTCCATCCAAAACGAACTTTGTACTTTGCTATGAAGTTCCACCAGGAATGAGTTTTCATGCAAAAACTGTCTATTTCAACTAACTTTGTCCATCCAAAACGAACTTTGTACTTTGCTATGAAGTTCCACCAGGAATGAGTTTTCATTCAAAAACTGTCTATTTCAACTAACTTTGTCCATCCAAAACGAACTTTGTACTTTGCTATGAAGTTCCACCAGGAATGAGTTTTCATTCAAAAACTGTCTATTTCAACTAACTTTGTCCATCCAAAACGAACTTTGTACTTTGCTATGAAGTTCCACCAGGAATGAGTTTTCATGCAAAAACTGTCTATTTCAACTAAATTGATCCATCCAAAACGAACTTTGTACTTTGCTATGAAGTTCCACCAGGAATGAGTTTTCATGCAAAAACTGTCTATTTCAACTAAATTGATCCATCCAAAACGAACTTTGTACTTTGCTATGAAGTTCCACCAGGAATGAGTTTTCATGCAAAAACTGTCTATTTCAACTAAATTGATCCATCCAAAACGAACTTTGTACTTTGCTATGAAGTTCCACCAGGACTGAGTTTTTATGCAAAAACTGTCTATTTCAACTAACTTTGTCCATCCAAAACGAACTTTGTACTTTGCTATGAAGTTCCACCAGGAATGAGTTTTCATGCAAAAACTGTCTATTTCAACTAACTTTGTCCATCCAAAACGAACTTTGTACTTTGCTATGAAGTTCCACCAGGAATGAGTTTTCATGCAAAAACTGTCTATTTCAACTAACTTTGTCCATCCAAAACGAACTTTGTACTTTGCTATGAAGTTCCACCAGGAATGAGTTTTCATGCAAAAACTGTCTATTTCAACTAAATTGATCCATCCAAAACGAACTTTGTACTTTGCTATGAAGTTCCACCAGGAATGAGTTTTCATGCAAAAACTGTCTATTTCAACTAAATTGATCCATCCAAAACGAACTTTGTACTTTGCTATGAAGTTCCACCAGGAATGAGTTTTCATGCAAAAACTGTCTATTTCAACTAAATTGATCCATCCAAAACGAACTTTGTACTTTGCTATGAAGTTCCACCAGGACTGAGTTTTTATGCAAAAACTGTCTATTTCAACTAACTTTGTCCATCCAAAACGAACTTTGTACTTTGCTATGAAGTTCCACCAGGAATGAGTTTTTATGCAAAAACTGTCTATTTCAACTAAATTGATCCATCCGATTCGAACTTTGTACTTTGCTATGAAGTTCCACCAGGAATGAGTTTTCATGCAAAAACTGTCTATTTCAACTAACTTTGTCCATCCAAAACGAACTTTGTACTTTGCTATGAAGTTCCACCAGGAATGAGTTTTCATGCAAAAACTGTCTATTTCAACTAACTTTGTCCATCCAAAACGAACTTTGTACTTTGCTATGAAGTTCCACCAGGAATGAGTTTTCATGCAAAAACTGTCTATTTCAACTAAATTGATCCATCCGATTCGAACTTTGTACTTTGCTATGAAGTTCCACCAGGAATGAGTTTTCATGCAAAAACTGTCTATTTCAACTAACTTTGTCCATCCAAAACGAACTTTGTACTTTGCTATGAAGTTCCACCAGGAATGAGTTTTCATGCAAAAACTGTCTATTTCAACTAACTTTGTCCATCCAAAACGAACTTTGTACTTTGCTATGAAGTTCCACCAGGAATGAGTTTTCATGCAAAAACTGTCTATTTCAACTAAATTGATCCATCCGATTCGAACTTTGTACTTTGCTATGAAGTTCCACCAGGAATGAGTTTTCATGCAAAAACTGTCTATTTCAACTGAATTGATCCATCCAAAACGAACTTTGTACTTTGCTATGCAGTTCCACCAGGACTGAGTTTTTATGCAAAAACTGTCTATTTCAACTAACTTTGTCCATCCAAAACGAACTTTGTACTTTGCTATGAAGTTCCACCAGGAATGAGTTTTCATGCAAAAACTGTCTATTTCAACTAACTTTGTCCATCCAAAACGAACTTTGTACTTTGCTATGAAGTTCCACCAGGAATGAGTTTTCATGCAAAAACTGTCTATTTCAACTAAATTGATCCATCCGATTCGAACTTTGTACTTTGCTATGAAGTTCCACCAGGAATGAGTTTTCATGCAAAAACTGTCTATTTCAACTAACTTTGTCCATCCAAAACGAACTTTGTACTTTGCTATGAAGTTCCACCAGGAATGAGTTTTCATGCAAAAACTGTCTATTTCAACTAAATTGATCCATCCAAAACGAACTTTGTACTTTGCTATGAAGTTCCACCAGGACTGAGTTTTTATGCAAAAACTGTCTATTTCAACTAACTTTGTCCATCCAAAACGAACTTTGTACTTTGCTATGAAGTTCCACCAGGAATGAGTTTTCATGCAAAAACTGTCTATTTCAACTAAATTGATCCATCCGATTCGAACTTTGTACTTTGCTATGAAGTTCCACCAGGAATGAGTTTTCATTCAAAAACTGTCTATTTCAACTAACTTTGTCCATCCAAAACGAACTTTGTACTTTGCTATGAAGTTCCACCAGGAATGAGTTTTCATTCAAAAACTGTCTATTTCAACTAACTTTGTCCATCCAAAACGAACTTTGTACTTTGCTATGAAGTTCCACCAGGAATGAGTTTTCATGCAAAAACTGTCTATTTCAACTAAATTGATCCATCCAAAACGAACTTTGTACTTTGCTATGAAGTTCCACCAGGACTGAGTTTTTATTCAAAAACTGTCTATTTCAACTTAATTCGTCCATCCAAAACGAACTTTGTACTTTGCTATGAAGTTCCACCAGGAATGAGTTTTCATGCAAAAACTGTCTATTTCAACTAACTTTGTCCATCCAAAACGAACTTTGTACTTTGCTATGAAGTTCCACCAGGAATGAGTTTTCATGCAAAAACTGTCTATTTCAACTAAATTGATCCATCCAAAACGAACTTTGTACTTTGCTATGAAGTTCCACCAGGACTGAGTTTTTATTCAAAAACTGTCTATTTCAACTTAATTCGTCCATCCAAAACGAACTTTGTACTTTGCTATGAAGTTCCACCAGGAATGAGTTTTCATGCAAAAACTGTCTATTTCAACTAACTTTGTCCATCCAAAACGAACTTTGTACTTTGCTATGAAGTTCCACCAGGAATGAGTTTTCATACAAAAACTGTCTATTTCAACTTAATTCGTCCATCCAAAACGAACTTTGTACTTTGCTATGAAGTTCCACCAGGAATGAGTTTTCATACAAAAACTGTCTATTTCAACTAAACTGATCCATCCAAAACGAACTTTGTACTTTGCTATGAAGTTCCACCAGGAATGAGTTTTCATGCAAAAACTGTCTATTTCTACTAAACTGATCCATCCAAAACGAACTTTGTACTTTGCTATGAAGTTCCACCAGGAATGAGTTTTCATGCAAAAACTGTCTATTTCAACTTAATTCGTCCATCCAAAACGAACTTTGTACTTTGCTATGAAGTTCCACCAGGAATGAGTTTTCATGCAAAAACTGTCTATTTCAACTAACTTTGTCCATCCAAAACGAACTTTGTACTTTGCTATGAAGTTCCACCAGGAATGAGTTTTCATGCAAAAACTGTCTATTTCAACTAACTTTGTCCATCCAAAACGAACTTTGTACTTTGCTATGAAGTTCCACCAGGAATGAGTTTTTCATTCAAAAACTGTCTATTTCAACTAACTTTGTCCATCCAAAACGAACTTTGTACTTTGCTATGAAGTTCCACCAGGAATGAGTTTTCATTCAAAAACTGTCTATTTCAACTAACTTTGTCCATCCAAAACGAACTTTGTACTTTGCTATGAAGTTCCACCAGGAATGAGTTTTCATGCAAAAACTGTCTATTTCAACTAAATTGATCCATCCAAAACGAACTTTGTACTTTGCTATGAAGTTCCACCAGGAATGAGTTTTCATGCAAAAACTGTCTATTTCAACTAAATTGATCCATCCAAAACGAACTTTGTACTTTGCTATGAAGTTCCACCAGGACTGAGTTTTTATGCAAAAACTGTCTATTTCAACTAACTTTGTCCATCCAAAACGAACTTTGTACTTTGCTATGAAGTTCCACCAGGAATGAGTTTTCATGCAAAAACTGTCTATTTCAACTAACTTTGTCCATCCAAAACGAACTTTGTACTTTGCTATGAAGTTCCACCAGGAATGAGTTTTCATGCAAAAACTGTCTATTTCAACTAACTTTGTCCATCCAAAACGAACTTTGTACTTTGCTATGAAGTTCCACCAGGAATGAGTTTTCATGCAAAAACTGTCTATTTCAACTAAATTGATCCATCCAAAACGAACTTTGTACTTTGCTATGAAGTTCCACCAGGAATGAGTTTTCATGCAAAAACTGTCTATTTCAACTAACTTTGTCCATCCAAAACGAACTTTGTACTTTGCTATGAAGTTCCACCAGGAATGAGTTTTCATGCAAAAACTGTCTATTTCAACTAACTTTGTCCATCCAAAACGAACTTTGTACTTTGCTATGAAGTTCCACCAGGAATGAGTTTTCATGCAAAAACTGTCTATTTCAACTAACTTTGTCCATCCAAAACGAACTTTGTACTTTGCTATGAAGTTCCACCAGGAATGAGTTTTCATGCAA